>NC_092224.1:75721149-75941149 GCF_036320965.1 Panulirus ornatus | reverse complement strand
CCACTGACAGTGCCTGAACCCTGCTGACACTATAGTGCTAGACCTATATTGACATAGTGCCTGACCCTCTACTGACATATTGCTAGACCTTTTCTGACATAGTGCCTGACCCTTACTGACATATTGCCTGAACCCTGCAGAATATTGCCTGACCCCAACTAATATAGTGCCTAATCCCAACTGACATAGTGTCTGACCCCTATTGACATAGTGCTAGACCCCTCTGACATAGTGCCTGATCCCTGCTGCCATATTGCCTGACCCCAACTGACATAGTGCCTAACCCCTATTGACATAGTGCCTTACCCCTATTGACATAGTGCCTTACCCCTGTTGACATAGTTCCTGATCCCAGTTAATACTGTCTAACCCCTACTGACATAGTGCCTGACTCTTACTGATATAGTGCCTGACCCCTTCTGACATAGTGCTTAACCCCTGCTCACATATGGCCTGTCCTTTACTGACATAGTCCCTGACCCCTACTGACATAGTGCCTGACCCCTACTGACATAGTGCCTTACGCCTGCTGACATAGTGCCTGACTCCTAGTGACATATTGCATGACCCATACTAACATACTGTGTGAACCCTGCTGACAGTTGACCCATACTGACATGGTAACTGACCATTACTGACATATTGCATGACCCCTACTGACATAGTTCCTGAACCCTGCAGACATATTGCCTGAACCCAGCTGACATAGTGCCTGTGACCTACTGCCATAGTTTAATGAGGGTTCGCTCTCTCAATTTCCTGTGAAATAGATGTTAGATAGAGGTTAGGAACATTATCAACTGCCAATCTTCAAGTGTATTGTCAGTCACATATTTGTTTCGCCTGACAGTGACAGCCCGAGACCTCAAGATTAGTTTTAAGATTTCAGATGGAGTAGATAACGTATCAGGAGACGTATAATGTAAAATGTCCGACGCACATACATTAGTTATGGTTGTGTAGCTCCTTTACTAGCAGCACAGAGTTAATAGGGAACCTGCATCTACGGTGATATTCTAACCTAACTTGGAAAATAATTTAGGCAGAGGTGCCTCGTGAAATTGGGAACTAGTGCCGACCTATAAACAAGTGCAAGTGGGCAAGTTCCTCTGTCTCCGAGGCACAGCAAGATGAGAACACTAAGGTTAGCGCTCTAACATTACTGGAAATTATATCTTGCAGGTACCTACGTGGCATCCTGATGGGTGGGTGTCGTAAGCCCGGGTTTTGTTATACGTATTTTTGCGGCAGCAGCGTGAGTGGTTACAGTCGGCGGAAGGTTCGCTGTGCGGGCGGCTGGCGTACGGGCGCGGTCAGGTGAGTGGGCGTAAGAGTAGATGCAAAACCCGTTATTCGCACGAGCGGTGTCGCTGGAAGGATAGCAGTAGCTGGGTGTAGGATCAGTGGTGTGTAGTGAGCGACGGCGGGCAGCGAGCTTGTATCAACACGTCGCGAGCGTGTGACTGGCAAGCTGGCGTCATGTTGTGGGGGAACTGGGAGAGTCGATGCTTACCGCAGGTGACGCACTTCACCGCCAGCCTTCGCCGAGCACAGCACTCGCCTCCCTCCTCGCGGTTGTAGCCGGTACGTCCATAAGTCATTTTTGTATTGATTGTGACTCCTTTTGCTGCACTTGTGTACTATTTTCACCTTTGTGATGTGGATTTTGACCAGCATGAGTGTCCAACAACAAGTTGTGTCGGGAGACAGCTTCCCTCACGTCTATCTGTCTATCTGGTGTTCTACCAAGTGCTTCTTCCTACTTGATGCAAGACTCGTAATGCTTTGGGTTTTAACATCAAGGCCTTCTTACCTCGCATCATTTCTTGCCAACCTAGATCTTGACCTATCGTTCCTCACCTTCCTTATATTATTTCGGCTTTTGCATCGTAAATATCTCCTTCCAAACCTTAATTCAATTTTTATTTCATGCATGTTTCATGGTCCTTCCTGCCTGAAAGACTTTGCTTGTAGTGGATGGACCCGAGTCTCTTTACACACACACACACACGTCACAACTTGCCTTAAGACCCCCCAGTGGCCAGATTTTCAATATTAGATGTTAGAAAGTTAACGAATTACATTAGCTGACGAGAGAATTTTTCTACCATGTTGTCAAGTAACGAATTACATTAGCTGACGAGAGAATTTTTCTACCATGTAGTCAAGTCTACCTAATGCTAGAAATGCGGTCTCCAAACTTGGGGCATTTTACCATTTAGATAATTCATATCGTACTAGTTATTTTAAACTTTTAAAAATATTTTCATACAATTATGTTTTTTTTTCATAACTCTCTCCCTCATACTTCACTTTTTTAGGGCGTAGTTTTTTATACAAGCTCAACAGCTTTTAATTTTACTATATTGCTTACTTAAAACCTAAGACACAAAATGATAGAATCGACATCTTATGGTTGATTACCTCAAACATGGTTGTTACCACTTTCATGGCTGTTTTTTGACATTTGTTTAATAATCCAAGAGTGTGATCCCGGCCCCTTAAACTTCTGGTGTAAGTTAGCCAAGATATTGAATTTATTGTACTCTTGAAGAGGAAATTTACCATATAGTTTGATCTGGAGTCCTTAACTAATAATGCTGGCATATCTGCATCTGGCTTCAGAAAAAAAGTCATATCTTCTCTCTAAGTATTCAAAATAAGTAGTGAGGGTTGAGTAAGTAGAAATAAGTAAAAGAAAACCTGTCTGTGGTTGTAGATGCTTCAAAGGTGTGGCGAACATTTCGCTTTTTCGGGTTATTATGACTGGTTTCAGCACCCCAAATGGCAGTTAAGGGAGCCATCTGTACAGATTTTTTGTAGTTACGAAGCTTACAGTTTGAAGAGAGAGAGAGAGAGAGAGAGAGAGAGAGAGAGAGAGAGAGAGAGAGAGAGAGAGAGAGAGAGAAACTGGTTCTGGTAACGTGTTGAAAGTAATTATTATGCATCAGCATATTATTGTACGGCTAGGTTAATGTCGTGATAACAGACGGAGTTATCTAACAGGTAGGCGGGTAGTGGTGACAGTTTCCTAATTTAGCTCAGATGATGTAATGCTGTTGTTATTTAGATCAGATTCACCCGTTTCATGGCGTATGAAGTATTCGTGTGCTTCGAGGAAAGAGTTTTACACCCGCGTTACCCCATCTAATAACCTCGTGTACGTACCATGGCTTCCCACAAGTGTGTATGCATACTCTCCAGCCTTAATATTAAAGGCAGGTGTGTATGTGTACATTCATTGCCTTTATCCCGTAATATATCAAGTACTATCAGTTGGCATGGCTGATTCTTTGCGCATATAAATTATTTGACGGTCGTGGAACAAGCTTCATCGTGTATTGTGTTATAATCAGCATCGGGAACTGTGGGGGAACAGTGGCGTCACCCGTTGAGTCATTCTGTCTCTGGCTCCGTTCTTGTCTACGGTAACTGAAGGACAACACTACCCTTGATGGGAGGGTTAGACCTACGCCTCCCTCTGGAGATAAATAGGTTATAGCGCACGGATTCCCATTAAGACGTAGAACAATTAGAAGCTTAGTTTGCCGTAGTATAACAATTCAAGTGCTGATTGACTGGAAGGACAAACTTGTGGTATGTGTTAAGCGGACCATTAACGTGGAATTCTAGCTACATCATTATAATATTACTTGATCTTTAGCACTATCTCATGCCGGAGTTTAAGTAAAAGAAAAAAAAATGTGTTTCTCTCCCTTTACAGTCTGAGGTGTAATGCTACCAATGATGCAGTATTGAACTTTATAATAATTAGAATTTACGAATCTTGCGACTTCTAGCAACGTTTGCACCAGTGACAACACTTCCGCTTGCGTAAAGCAAATCTGAACGGTACACATTTTTACCACTTGTAACTTTATTGAAATACGACGAGTCTCGTTTGATGTGTTCCGCGGTAATGGGACACCATCATAAAACAACACAGAAGGGAGCCATTCTCTTATTTTTTGAGTTGCGTTAGTCTGAGGACCACGTCAAAGTTTCTTAACAAGGATTTTGGGAATGCTTTTCCAAGCTTTGGGTCTCGACTCATCCTGTTTCAGGACTTAAATTCTCGAGTCTTTGCTTCATTTCATGCTTCTTTTCCCTGGGTCGTGAATCGTCCTGTCTATGTAGGTCCTGCCGTCCTTCCTTACTGTATCCCAGACTGATCCTCTGTCATTACATACACTTTTCTTACTTGGGTCATGACTCATCTTTCCCTGGACAGTTTCACTTGGGTTTTGACCCATGCCGCCAGTTTTTAATTTTCTTCCCTCGAGTTTTGACTCATTCCTCCCCACATATTTTGATTGCTGCAGTAACTGCCAACATTCACGTTAGTCTTGGTTCAAGAAGCTGTATTGTCCTGCACCTGTAATATCCGATTAGAATTATGCTTTATCTTGTCCATAGGTCTCTGTTATTTGGACTTAACAACAGGTGAATCACTTCGGCAACCCCTCGCCAAAAGTAAGTAGAATTTAAAGGCAGGTTAATTATACTGTGGTCTTTGTCAAAATAACTGTGCTAACGCATGGGTAATATATATATATATATATATATATATATATATATATATATATATATATATATATATATATTATCCCTGGGGATAGGGGAGAAAGAATACTTCCCACGTATTCCCTGAGTGTCGTAGAAGGCGACTAAAAGGGGAGGGAGCGGGGGGCTGGAAATCCTCCCCTCTCTCTTTTTTTTTTTTTTTTTTTTGATTTTCCAAAAGAAGGAACAGAGAATTGGGCCAGGTGAGGGTCAATCGTTGTTTCCCGCGTTAGCGAGGTAGCTCCAGGAAACAGACGATTAGTGGCCCATCCACATATTTATATACATAAACGGCCATACACGAACATATACATATATATACATACACGGACATATATACACATGTACGTATTCATGCTTGTTTCCCTTCATCCATTCCTGGCACTCGCCCGCCCCTTAGTAAACATGAAACATTACAGATTAAGAATGGATGTGAATGAATGAGGCCTTTACTTTGTATTTTTAGTGCTACCTTGCCAACGCAGGAAACGGCGTACATATAGGAGAGAAAGATGTATATGGAAATTTTTTGTCTGTCGTTTAGGTCCGGCGGCGATCAACAAAAACTAGGAGGGAGGGAGATGTGCTGCAAGGAGAGAGAGAGTAGCGCGCAAAGACACGCTCATTCTTGGAAGGAATGAGAAACGTCATAAGAGTTTTGAAATCGGTCAGAGAATAATGATGGTAACCAACTTTGAGACAGGCAGGGATGATGTTGGAGGAAATGCAAACCGCGGAATTAGTTGAGACAAACGTTTTGTCATAGAATGGCACTGAAAAATGGTTGTAATTAAATGTTACAATCAAATTGTCCTTACGGACAAAGGGGTACACTTCATAATTACGGACATTTCGACAGAATCCCATCATGTAAAAATTTTGTCAAGACACCGGGGTATTACAAACTAAGAACACACTTGCTCTGGTTCTCTACGAATCGCAGTCAAAACACGTATAGTACATGTTACACGAGGATGAGGTCATGCACCAAGCCAGATGCTAAAGCCATTATAATCGTCATTGTTTGGGGGAAGAAGAAAAAATATACATTCTTCACTTATTTTAAAGCAATAGTTTGGGGACAGTAATGGCACCTCTCTCTTGTTAGTCGTTTCAAGGTTGTCAAAACCAGCCTAGTGTTAGTCACTTCAACCTGGATATTGGTATGATTACTGTACATACAAAGTACACAAACAGTACCGGAATTTGATTATGAGTATGAGGATTTCTGACGACAACGAGACGACCACAAAGCACGACCTTATGTTTGAGGTTCAGATTAAGGTCATACTGTGACTGAAGGTCGTACCTTCCTAGGGAAGGGGGTTTAAATAGTCTCATTTGTTGAAGCAGTAGGTCTTTGGGTGGTGAGAATGTGCGATGACCTCATCTGATGCATTTATCGGCGGCAGGAATATGTATACATTTTCTGTTATTCTGAACTGCATATCTTACATATTTCTAATAGTAATACATTCACAGTTACACTACGCAGATACTGAAGTCATATATATATATATATATATATATATATATATATATATATATATATATATATATATATATATATATATATATTTTGTAGAATTTGTAGGCGATTCTCAAATGTATCGTATGTTCAGCAATGAGGTTATGTTTACTTAATAAGTATTTTTGTCTTAAGAAAGTTATGTTCAGTAGGCGATCGGAATACTCACACATTAATGAAGTGTTGTCTAAGTTAGAAGAATATTCATGTAATAATGAAACAGTTCAGCAAGCAAGAGATGTAGTTGTAGTGTTTAAGGACAAGTTAATATCAAGTATTGTGTGAAACTTTTCCCAACAGTTGTGTTTGCATGCTGCTTGTATAACCTGAACAGCTAGGGTTGAGAAGTGTGTGTGTGGTAGCGGTGAAGTACGCATGTTATTTGGCGGTCCAGTCTTACTCAGGTGACTGATAACTCGTGAGTGATCTCGTACGTCGAATTCGCTTGGCAGCAGCGTGTGTCAAGCTATTTAAATTTAGAGTAAACTGATTTCAGTATTCAAATGATCTATTGACATAAGTAAAAATTATGTACGTTAATGTAAGTCATAGAGATTAAATTATTGTCGTCTTAAACTTAAAATACTTGTTAAAGTTTATGGATCTTGCGACTTCTCGCAACACCCACACTGGGGACACCACTTCCACTTGCGTAAACCAGGCATGGATTACTAACTCACACAACAGTAGTATTATTTTTAGTGAATTTTTGCCATGATTCATCTTTCAAACATTCAATTCATATATCATCCTCTGAACAACAATTGCTGCAATGGTAATGAGAAGTGATGACACTTTTGTACCGTTTACGGGTATGAGAAGGTTGTTACATGTGGAAACTCGTCTTGACGTGAATTATCCGTGGCCTTCTGCGAGGCTAGCGCATGTTACCTGATGGGATTTGTAGTTGTATTTCTTAAATAACTAAAGTTGTGTTACATCAAGTTATAATTAGGGACGTAATTGATCTCACATATAATAGAATTGTCTTATCTCTAAATAATATTCAACCATTGGCTGTATATTGACGAAAAAATATTGAAGAAGAAAACCGAAGAGTGGCCGTAAAACGTGTCAGCGCTAGTTCATACTTGTCCACTTGGCTGAAGTTCGTTGCTCACAAGTTTGTGGTGGAAGTGTTTAACTGTTCGTTATTCAGATTTCCGTCCATATTTTGAAACATAATGCAGATGTACCGACATATCGTTACTCTCGTGTGTTTTGACAGTGGCGGGAGTTCACTGATGTCTCTGAGAACTGTTTAGAAGCTGAGTGCAGTGCTGGGCGCGGTGGTATTAACCCGCATGAACCTCACCGCACACAGGACAGATGAGCATACCTCCCGACTCCGGATAATGGGCTTGATGAATTTCTGCTGAAGCGCTATGTGGCCATAAATATTTATGTATATATTCGAATTTTATATGTCTTGTCAAATGTCGTGATGGTAGGCACTGTCTGCAAGTGAGGAGCGGCAATGATATAATGAGGTTCAAGAAGGTCCCGTTAAGAACGACAGGAATGGAGGGTGCGGCAGGCTTTAGTCTTTCAAGCAGTATGTCTGACGATGCTGATCTCGCCAGCCACAACAGTGAAAAAGTTCACCACTCTATGGCCACACCACATGAGGGCCGGGGCGGGATGAGCGCCTGTCCTGTGCCACCCACGCGGACACTTGTCAAGAGGGATACGTACATCTCAGATACCAGGGACGAGGAAACCCAGGCTGCGCACGCTAAGCTGAGGCAGTACGAAGCACTAGGCCACATCAAGGTGGAAGTGGACGAGGTGAGAACCAGGATACCCATCCTCATCACATTCTCTCGTGTACTATCCTGCCTCAAGATGTCCTAGCATCCCAAGTGCCTTGAGACAAATAACTCTTCACCACACAACCTATAAGCCGCAGACTGCTCTCCCTTATGGTTGTTAAACCATTTTTTTGTTTTACGTTTTTTTTTTTCCTGATCACCTCTTACGATGTATCGTTTTCCTCTGCTTACTCTCATGTGTACACTTGTACCCTTCTCTCTCTCACGCTCATGGTGTATCATGCTCACTGCTATTCCTGATGGTGTACAGTCTTTCATTTTTTTCCGTGGTGTATAGGACTTAACTGCTCTCCCTCATGGAATACAGTCCTGCACTGCCATCCTACACTGGGTAAAGTGTTTCATTACCCTCCCTCATGTGGTGTAGTCCTTTACTGCTGCCCCTTGTGGTGTGTTGCACTTTTGGTATACAAAAGTACTGCATTGCTCCAGTGGTGTACAGTCCTTAATTGCTATTCTTGGTATGCAGCCCTGTATTTCAATCCTTCGTGGGGTAAAGCCTTTCACCAACATCCCTCATGGGGCAAAGTCCTTCACTGTTGACCTTCGTGGGATGCAGTCCATCACTGCTGTTTCTTATGGGGGTACAGTCCTTCAATGTTATCCCACATAGGTTACAGACGTTCACTGCTACTCCCCATGGAGTACAGTCCTTCACTGCTGTCTCATGTGATACAGTCCATTACTGTCCCTCGTGGGGTACATCCCATAACTTCTCATTATTTCGTCCTCATTTGCTATCCCTCAAGGGGCAAAGTCCTTCAATACTGCTACAAAGGGATACAGTCCTTCACTGCTACCCTCGTGTGGTGGTCTTTCACAGCTGTCCCTCATGGGGTATAGTCCCTCACTGCTGACTTTCATGGGGTATATTCACTGCTGCCCCTCATGGAGTATAGTCCTTCACTGATGTTCTTCCTGGGGCATATTCCTTCACTTCTGTCCTTAATGTGGTATAGTCCTTCACATGCGCCCCCTCACTGTGTGCAGTACTTCACTGATATTCCCCATGGGGTACAGTCCTTCACTGCAACTTACGGCGTACAGTCCACCACTGCAACTTACTTGGTGTACAGTCTTTCATTCCTACCCTTCATAGGGTACAGACCTTCTCTGCTACCACTCATGGCGCACAGTCCTTCACCGCCACCCCTCATAGGGTGCAGTCCCTCACCCTATGGTGTACAGTTCACTGCAACCTTCATGGTGTACAGTCCTTCACTGCTACCTCTCACGTAGTACAGTCCTTCACTGCTACCTCTCACGTAGTAGTCCCTCACTGCTACCTCTCACGTAGTACAGTCCTTCACTGCTACCTCTTACGTAGCACAGTCCTTCACTGCTAACCCTTATGGTGTACAGTCCCTCATTGCTATCCCTCGTAAGGCAAAGTCCGTCACTGCTACCCCTCATGGAACACTGTCCACTGCTATCAGCCATAGGTTCATTCCATCACTTATACCACTCGTGGGGTACAGTTCTTCAATGCTGTCAATCGTGATGTACATTCATTCACTGCTACTACTAATGGTATACAGTCCTTCATTGCTACGTGCGCTGGTGTACAGTCCTTAACTGCTACCGCTCATGGTGTTCACAGTCTACTGCTATCACTCATGGTGTACAGTCCTTCGCTGCCATCAATCAGTGTACAGACCTCCCTTGTTACCACTCATGGTGTACAGTCCCTTACTGCTACCACTCATGGTGTACAGCCTTCACTGCTACCACTCATGGCGTACAGTCCTTCACTGCAAACATTAGGTGTACAGTCCTTCACTGTCACCACTCATGGTATACAGTCCTCCACTGTTGCCCGCTCACGATGTAGAATCCTTCACTGTTGTAACTCATGGTGTAGAGTCCTTCACTGCCACCAATCATAGTGTACAGTCTTTCACTTCTACTTCTCATGGTGTACAGTCCTTCACTGCTACCACGCATGGAGTTCAGTCATTCACTTCTACACGGCACCAGTGTTAGGGCCAAATTACACCAGTAGTAGGGTCATACAGCACAAGAGGTAGGGCCACACTACAGTAGGAGGGTCACACAACACTAGTGGAAGGGCCACACTACACCAGTAGAAGGGTCACACAACACTAGTGGTAGGGCCACACTACACCAGTAGTAGGGTCACACTAGTGGCAGGGCCACACTACACCAGTAGTAGGGCCACACTATACCAGTAGTAGGGTCACACAATACTAGTGGTAGAGCCACACTACACCAGTAGTAGGACCACCCTATACCAGTAGTAGGGTCACACAACACTAGTGGTAGAGCCACACTAGACCAGTAGTAGGACCACACTAGACCAGTAGTAGGGTCACACAACACTAGTGGTAGAGCCACATTACACCAGTAGTAGGACCACACTATACCAGTATTAGGGTCACAACACTAGTGGTAGGGCCACACTACACCAGTAGTAGGGCCACACAACACTATTGGTAGGGCCACACTACACCAGTAGTAGGGTCACACAACACTAGTGGTAGGGCCACACTACACCAGTAGTAGGGCCACACAACACTAGTGGTAGGGCCACACTACACCAGTAGAAGGGTCACACAACACTAGTGGTAGGGCCACACTACACCAGTAGTAGGGTCACACTAGTGGCAGGGCCACACTACACCAGTAGTAGGGCCACACTATACCAGTAGTAGGGTCACACAACACTAGTGGTACAGCCACACTACACCAGTAGTAGGACCACCCTATACCAGTAGTAGGGTCACACAACACTAGTGGTAGAGCCACACTACACCAGTAGTAGGACCACACTATACCAGTATTAGGGTCACAACACTAGTGGTAGGGCCACACTACACCAGTAGTAGGGCCACACAACACTAGTGGTAGGGCCACACTACACCAGTAGTAGGGTCACACAACACTAGTGGTAGGGCCACACTACACCAGTAGTAGGGTCACACAACACTAGTGGTAGGGCCACACTACACCAGTAGTAGGGCCAAAATATACCCGTATTAGGGTCACAACACTAGTGGTAGGGCCACACTACACCAGTAGTAGGGCCACACAACACTAGTGGTAGGGCCACACTACACCAGTAGTAGGGTCACACAACACTAGTGATAGGGCCACACTACACCAGTAGTAGGGCCACACTACACCAGTAATAGGCTTACACGGCACTGGTGGTATGGCCACGCTACACCAGTACCAGTAGTAGGGTCACACAGCATTAGTGGTCGGGCAATCAATACCAGGGGCCACACATCACCCCTGCTAAGGCCACCCATCGCTAATGCTAAGGCCACACATCACTGGTGGGGCCACACAAATCCTTAGGCCCGTTAACACCAGTGGTAGTTGGACTACACATTAGTGATGCTGGTGGTACAAAACGTCAGTGGTAAAGTTGCAACACCAGTGCACTCAACACCAACGTCAGTGGTAAAGTCGCAACACCAGTGTACTCAACACCAACGTCAGTGGCAAAGTCGCAACACCAGTGTACGCAACACCAACGTCAGTGTTAAAGTCGCAACACCAGTGTACTCAACACCAACTTCAGTGGTAAAGTCGCAACACCTGTGTACTCAACACCAACGTCAGTGGTAAAGTCGCAACACCTGTGTACTCAACACCAACGTCAGTGGTAAAGTCGCAACACCTGTGTACTCAACACCAACGTCAGTGGTAAAGTCGCAACACTTGTGTACTCAACACCAACGTCAGTGGTAAAGTCGCAACACCAGTGTACTCAACACCAACGTCAGTGGTAAAGTCGCAACACCAGTGTACTCAACACCAACGTCCGTGGTAAAGTCGCAACACCAGTGTACTCAACACCAACGTCTGTGGTAAAGTCGCAACACCAGTGTACTCAACACCAACGTCAGTGGTAAAGTCGCAACACCAGTGTACTCAACACCAACGTCAGTGGTAAAGTCGCAACACCAGTGTACTCAATACCAACGTCTGTGGTAAAGTCGCAACACCAGTGTACTTAACACCAACGTCTGTGGTAAAGTCGCAACACCAGTGTACTCAACACCAACGTCAGTGGTAAAGTCGCAACACCAGTGTACTCAACACCAACGTCAGTGGTAAAGTCGCAACACCAGTGTACTCAACACCGACGTCAGTGGTAAAGTCGTAACACCAGTGTACTCAACACCAACGTCAGTGGTAAAGTCGCAACACCAGTGTACTCAACACCGGTGGTAAGGCTACGTAACATTGTAAGGGCCACACACAACTCACACAGCGGAAACGTGAATAATATCCGTCTGTTCACAACACCGTAGACAGACAGACAGTACGAACGATTAAAGTTTAAACCAATCGGTTCATATCTTGGAGATGCAGCCCATAAATTGTAGCCGAGACTGGCAGACAACAATGATGCAAACTACAAACAAATCTGAGACATCGACAACACAAACAAAAAGAGACAGAGCACCCTTGACCCCCCCCCCCCCCCACGGCATATATATATATATATATATATAAAGTACCAAAACCACGCTCCCAGCAAGTCGGCCACATGCTTCCAAGAACTGTTCACACTTCATTCATCTCTTCCACATCAAACTATCCATTCCCAAGTCTCCATTTCTTCCTCTCCTCCAAACATGGTAGTAAACTAAAAGTACCAGCGATATGGCCTGTATTAGGGTCACACAACACAGTGGTACGGTCACACACATTAGTGCTAAAGACACTATCAGTGGTATGGCCACACAAAGGTGGTAGGGCCAGAAAACAAGTGCTAGGTCAACTTAACACCTCTATTAACACCAGTAGTAAGACCACACACACACACAACACTAGTGGTAGAGTCACGCACGCACAACACTTAGAGTTCGGTTCAAACACAATACTGGTGTTCGGGCCGCACGCACACATCGGTGGTAGGTCCACACTCACAACAGTAGTGCAAGAGCCAGACAACATTACTGTTAAATGATGTTTTGTGGCCACACACCACTAATTGTAGAACAACACTCACACAACACCAGTACTGGGTGTACAGAACACCGGTGCTATTGATCCACAGTACACCAGTGATGGACCCACACAACTCCTGTGATGGGGGGAGAGAGGGGGGTGCACGTCATCATTGTTACAGCCGCATCGCCAATATTAGAACCATACACCTTTAAGAAGGTCATACAATGCAAATGGTTGGGCCAAAAACAACTTTAGGTTGGGCCTCACACTACCATTCATATAGCCACACAACACAAATGGTAGGACTACAGTCGTGTTAAATCTATACACCACCATCAGAAGGGCCAAAGAACACTATTAAAAGGGACGCAACACCAGAGCTAGGGGCATTCAACACCAGTGTGGCGAGGGCGGGCAACACCACTGGTTGGGCCAAACATCGGTTGGGCTAAACAACACCAGGTGCCACAACACTTGTGGTAGAGGCAAGCAACATCAGTGGGAGGGCCACGCTCAAAACGTCTACTTTAACCAGTGAACATCAGTGGTCAGTAAACATCGCAGGAACGATTGATATGATTTATGGGTTTTCATCACACGAGTCTGACCTAGATGTATCACTTGAGTGCCTTTGAAATAGCCTCTTGGGCCACCTAACACTTGTGGTAGGACCACACGTAACACTAGTACTAGAGCATCACAGCATTAGTGGTCGTGTCACATAACACCAACGCTAAGACCAACATTCTTTGGGCCTGACAAAATTTTAAAAGATGTACGGTAACAATTTCTGAAACCTGACCACAGGATTGGACTTCAGCCCCTACCTCTAAGGGCAGACGGCACCACAATTATTGTCATACTTCACCATTTAGTATAGAGTACCAAAGTTATATGGGGGCGCATGGCCACACTTTTGTAGATTATAGTCTTGGCATGGGGGGGCCAGTTGACATTTCCCGTGTGACTAAGTCATCACCTTTTTTGATGCCAGACAATTTATGTAAATACCTTATTTATTCTGTATAGGGAGCGAGATTAATAATCTTAGGGACCCAGCTCATGAACATTCTCTGTTACCATACAACATAGATGTATTTATTAACATGTCCTCCGTTATTCTGTTCCATTCATCCAGTATTGTACTGTAGATGGTAATTAGCTTTGTTATTACATGTATCATGTGGTTGCTCTGCAGTTGTTAAATAAAATGTCCACGTCGTCAATCTCACTTAAAAACATGGTTGTGATCAAGTCGCCTCTCATTGTCTTCTTCCAAAGTGGGTAGATTTCAAGCCTCGAGCCTTTCCCTGTAACTTAAATCTTTTATTTATGGTAATATCTTCATTGTCTTCTGTGAACTCCGTTGTTTCAACAGGTGCGGTAACCAGACGTGATAAGCATATTCTAGTTTTTGTCTTATGAGGATATCGGTCAATAGCTTTCTAAAAGAAGCCTTATCCATATACATGAAATCTATTCAAATATTTCCTGACAAGACATTGGATCCCCAACTAAACTCAATGTGACTGTGGCGACTGCTTAAGGATGATGTTGACTCCCACGTCCTTCTATTACACAATTCTAAGCTTATTTCCAGCTAGATAATTATCACATTAAGGCTGTTTTTCTGATTGTCTCACCCTCATGCATTTCCTTGGATTAAATGTTATCAACCATGTATCAGATCAACTTTGGAGTCTGATTAATCATTCTCGCTCTTAACTTTCCTCATGAGTTTTTTGCATCATCTGCAAACATACTCAAGTCTCAGATTCCTTACTTTCAGGCAAGTCATTAACGTAGATTTAGTGGAGATGGTTCCCTTACTAACCTTAAGCACTCCGCTGGTCACGTCATCCCATTTGGAAAAGGCTCATTTAATATGCGTCCTTTGTTCCCTCTTACCGAAATAATCTTATATCCAATGAAAAGTTCTCCATCATTAGGGACAAGTGATTTTTTTAGATTCTTAATCAGCCGTCTATGTGGGTGTCATCTGCTTTCTGGCAGTTCAAATCAATGTTAGTGGGATAACACTACTAAAATCACCGGGGAGCCAAGTGCTATACTTTAGTATGGTTTGAAAGCACAACTTCTCTAAATCAGACAGCAATACTTGGAGCTCCCATCACTACTTTCCTAAGATCAGTCGTCACCGCTTGTCGCCATCAATTGCGTACTGGTCAGACATCATACAATTTGGAGAAAGTGAACACTCCTTTTTCATAAGTCGTATCTCTGACGAGTCAGGCAGTACCATTCTTAGGGAGGCAAACTTATTACTGTCGAGGTAAAACACAGCTTTTGTTAATGACATTCCAGCTTTCGCTACACTGTCACAAGCAGGGACGAGGCATCTCACTGGGCTAGTCTACAACCAACTAGTAACATTCAAGCAACACATTTGGGAGAGAATATCTAACTTAGATAAATAGGCGAGGCAGTAAAGGTCCCAGACTCAAGGTCACGGTTGCCTGTTTCATGTCAACTATTTCATTTCTAATGTTTGTATGTAAGTTGACCTTAATGTGGATGGATATCTCATACAGTATATGTTATGTAAACATCTTTAGTTACATTTCGGATTAATGTACGAGTTGTTTTTTTCCAAGCATATCTGGAATGGTTGGCAAATGTCGCCATGCTAGTGGAGTGGTAGTCACCTGACTAGCCGAGACGAAGGATGTTAGTTATTAATGTTTTTGGTTTAAGTTAGAAAAAGTGTTAGTGTGTTAAGAGCAGTTTCTTTCGGGATATTAGTTTTAATTGTGCAAGTGAATGAAGACGTGGAATATGTTTATACATATATCTACCAGACTTCTCTTACTAAGAATTTTGCGGTAGCAATTGCAACATGTTACATCATGCCCGGTCGTAGCTCGTGCTGCGGGACCCTATCCACTGACGTCATAAGTTGCTGCCGGCGGTCGGTGACTATTAAGAGTTGTACTAGAGTGTAGTGCCCTGAAGGGAAAGTTGTCGTACCGGAGTGTAGTGTCATAAGGGAAAATATTGTTTTATATATATATATATGTATATATATATATATATATATATATATATATATATATATATATATATATATATATATATATATATATATATATATATATATATATATATATATATATATATATATATAAACTGCCTGGAAAACACATTTGTTAGTTTATACGAAGGACATAATGCAGATTTGTTCTGCATCTGGAACAAGGTTTAAGAGTTAAATTAACGCATCAAACATATTGACTGAAGATATAAATAAATCGTTTTTTTTTTTTTTTCATGTCTAGCGTATGATGAGATATCGCAAGGTAAGTCCTTTCATTATTTATCGTGTATTTTCACACTAGTTATTGCCATTTGTACCCAAATATTTGTGATTGACATATAACATTTTGAATTTATGACTGAAGAAAAGCATAAGCTTTAGAATCTTACTTTTTTAGGGAAGGTATTTCGCAAAATTTGATGTATAGAGCAAATTAGTATTAAGATAGGGGATTAATTGTTGATAGGCATTTGGACATTTTTTTTGCAGGGAAATAATACAAATGACTGGGAGATGTATGAAAGGAAGAGGCAGGAGGTCAAGAGAAAGGTGCAAGAGGTGAAAAAGAGGGCAAATGAGAGTTGGGGTGAGAGAGTAACATTAAATTTTAGGGAGCATAAAAAGATGTTTTGGAAGGAGGTAAATAAAGTGCGTAAGACAAGGGAACAAATGGGAACTTCAGTGAAGGGGGCTAATGGGGAGGTGATACCAGTAGTGGTAATGTGAGGAGATGTAGTGAGTATTTTGAAGGTTTGTTAAATGTGTTTGATGATACAGTGGCAGATATAGGGTGTTTTGGTCGAGGTGGTGTGCAAAGTGAGAGGGTTAGGGAGGGGAACTTCAGTGAAGGGGGCTAGTGGGGAGGTGATACAAGTAGTGGTAATGTGAGGAGGAGTGAGTATTTTGAAGGTTTGTTAAATGTGTTTGATGATACAGTGGCAGATATAGGGTGTTTTGGTCGAGGTGGTGTGCAAAGTGAGAGGGTTAGGGAGAGTGATTTGGTGGACAGAGAAGGGGTAGTAAAAGCTTTGCGAAAGATGAAAGCCGGCAAGGCAGCGGGTTTGGATGGTACTGCAGTGGAATTTATTAAAAAAAAAGGGGGGGACTGTATTGCTGACTGGTTGGTAAGGTTATTTAATATGTGTATGACTCATGGTGAGGTGCCTGAGGAATGGCGGAATGCGTGCGTAGTGCCATTGTATAAAGGCAAAGGGATGAAAGTGAGTGCTCAAATTACTGAGGTATAAGTTTGTTGAGTATTCCTGGGAAATTATATGGGAGGGTATTGATTGAGAGGGTGAAGGCATGTGTAGAGCATCAGATTGGGGAAGAGCAGTGTGGTTTCAGAAGTGGTAGAGGATGTGTGGATCAGGTGGTTGCTTTGAAGAATGTATGCGAGAAATACTTAGAAAAGCAAATAGATTTGTATTTAGCATTTATGGATCTGGAGAAGGCATATGATAGAGTTGATAGAGATGCTGTGTGGAAAGTATTAAGAATATATGGTGTGGGAGGCAAGTTGTTAGAAGCAGTGAAAAGTTTTTATCGAGGATGTAAGGCATGTGTACGTGTAGGAAGAGAGGAAAGTGATTGGGTCTAAGTGAATGTTGGTTTGTGGCAGGGGTGTGTGATGTCTCCATGGTTGTTTAATTTGTTTATGGATAGGGTTGTTAGGGAGGTGAATGCAAGTGTTTTGGAAAGAGGGGCAAGTATGCAGTCTGCTGTAGGTGAGAGAGCTGGGAAAGGAGTCAGTTGTTGTTCGCTGATGATACAGCGCTGGTGGCTTATTCATGTGAAAAACTGCAGAAGCTGGTGATTGAGTTTGGTAAAGTGTGTGAAAGAAGGAAGCTGAGAGTAAATGTGAATAAGAGCAAGGTTATTAGGTACAGAAGGTTGAGGGACTTAAAGAAGGAAGCTGAGAGTAAATGTGAACAAGAGCAAGGTTATTAGGTACAGAAGGGTGAGGGACAAGTCAATTGGGAGATAAGTTTGAATGGAGAAAAACTGGAGGAAGTGAAGTGTTTTAGATATCTGGAAGTGGATTTAGCAGCGGATGGAACCATGGAAGCGAAAGTGAGTCACAGGGTGGGGGAGGGGGCAAGAACATTATTTCGGAGAACAAAAATGGGTATGTGTGAAGGAATAGTGCTTCCAACAATGTTATATTGTTGTGAGGCATTAGCTATAGATAGGGTTGTGTGGAGGAGGGTGGATGTGTTTGAAATGAAATGTTTGAGGGCAATATGTGGTGTGAGGTTGTTTGATCAAGTAAGTAATGAAAGGGTAAGAGAGATGTAATAAAAAGAGTGTGGTTGAGAGAGCAGGAGAGGGAGTGTTCAAGTGGTTTGGTCACATAGAGAGAATTAGTGAGGAAAGATTGACAAAGGGGATATATGTGTCAAAGGTAGAGGGAACTAGAAGCAGGAAACTAAATTGGAGGTGGAAGGATGGAGTGAAAAAGATTTTGAGTGATTGGGGCCTGAACATACTAGAGGGTGAAAGGCGTTCAAGAAATAGTGAAATGGAATGATGTGGTATATTGGGGTCGATGTGCTGTCAATGGATTGAACCAGGGCATGTGAAGCATTTGGGGTAAACTATGGAAAGTTTTTTGGGGCCTGGATGTGGAAAGGGAGCTGTGGTTTGGGTGCATTACACATGACAGCTAGAGATGTGTGAAAGGTAGAGGGAACTGGAGAAGCAGGAAACTGAATTGGAGGTGGAAGGATGGAGTGAAAACGATTTTGAGCAATTGGGGCCTGAACATACAAGAGGGTGAAAGGCGTGCAAGAAATAGTGAAATGGAACAATGCGGTATATTGGGGTCGATGTGCTGTCAATGGATTGAACCAGGGCATGTGAAGCATTTGGGGTAAACTATGGAAAGTTTTATGTGGCCTGGATATGGAAAGGGAGCTGTGGTTTGGGTGCATTACACATGACAGCTAGAGACTGAGTGTGAACGAATGTGGCCTTTTTTGTCTTTTCCTAGTGCTACCTGGGGGGGATGCTACCTCGTGTGTGGTGGGGTGGCAACAGGAATGGATAAAGGCAGCAAGTATGAATATGTACATGTGTATATATGTATATGTATGTATACGTTGAAATGTATAGGTAATTAAATGTGCGTGTATTGGCGTTTATGTATATACATGTATGTGGGTGGAGTATGCTATTTCATATGTGGTGGGGTGGTGATGGGAATGGATGAAGGCAGCAAATATGAATATGTACATGTGTATATATATGTGTGTATGTTTATGTATGTACACATTGAAATGTACAGGCATGTGTATGTGTGTGTCTGGATGTTTATGTATATACATGTGTATGTGGTGGGTCGAGTTATTCTTTTGTCTGTTTCCTTGCGCTACCTCACTAATGTGGG
The DNA here is from genome assembly GCF_036320965.1 of Panulirus ornatus. Lineage (NCBI taxonomy): Eukaryota > Metazoa > Arthropoda > Malacostraca > Decapoda > Palinuridae > Panulirus > Panulirus ornatus. The sequence goes on along the minus strand of NC_092224.1, from coordinate 75,921,854 downwards.
AGACAGCAATTAAGTATATAAAAAAAGAAATGAATATATAAAAGAAAGCAGCAGTAAGTCAAGAGGAAGGTGCAAGGGTTATAAAAGTGGGCAACTGAAAGCTGGGGTGAGAGAGTCATCAAATTTCAGGGGGAATAAAAAGATGTTTTGGAAGGAGGTAAATAACATGTGTAAGAGAACAAATGGGAACATCAGTGAAAGGGGCAAGTGGGGAGGTAATAACAGGTAGTGATGAAGTGAGGAGATGGAGTGAGTATTTTGAAGGTTTGTTGAATGTGTTTGACGATAGAGTGGCACATATAGAGTGTTTTGGTCAAGGTGGTGTGTTAAGTGAGAGGGTCAGGGAAAATGGTTTGGTAAGGAGAGAAGGGGTTGTGAAAGCTTTGCAGAAGATGAAATCCAGCAAGGCAGTGGGTTTGGATGGTATTGCAGTTGAGTTCATTAAAAAAGGGGTGACTGTATTGTTGATTGGTTGATAAGGATATTCACTGTATGTATAGACCAAGGTGAAGTGCCTGAGGATTGGCGGAATGCATGCATAGTGCCATTTTACAAAGGCAAAGGGAATAAAGACAAGTGTTCAAACTACAGAGGCGTATGTTTGTTGAGTATTCCTGGGAAATTATATGGGAGGGTATTGATTGAGAGGGTGAAGGCATGTACAGAGTATCAGATTGGGGAAGAGCAGTGTGGTTTCGGAATTGGTAGAGGATGTGTGGATCAGGTGTCTGAAGAATGTGTGCGAGAAAAACTTAGAAAACAAATGGATTTGTATGAAGCATTTATGGATTTGGAGAAGGCATATGATAGGGTTGATAGAGATGCTTTGTGGAAGGTTTTAAGAGTATATTGTGTGGGAGGTAAGATGCTAGAAGCAATGAAAAGTTTTTATCAAGGATGTAAGGCATGTGTATGAGTAGAAAGAGAAGAGAGTGACTGGTTCCCAGTGAATGTCTGTTTGTGGCAGGGATGTGTGATGTCCCCATGGCTGTTTAATTTGTTTATGGATGGGGTATTTAGGGAGGTGAATGCAAGAGTTTTGGAGAGAGGGGCAAGTATGCAGTCTGATGTGGACGAGAGGGCCTGGAAAGTGAGTCAGTTGTTGTTGTTCTTAGTTTCTAGGTGCAGGGTATGAAACAGTTATCAAACTGGCTAACCCTCAAGTTGCCAATGGCTACACAATAGCTGTGTGATGCAGCAGCTTGCCAAGCAGTGTGTGGTCTGGCTTGTAGTTGGGGCATACAAGTTCTCAACTTCCTCCTTTCACACACATCCAAACTCAGGCACCAACTTCAGCAGTTTTCACACATACTTCCCACCCATGCTGTGTCATCAACAGATAATGATCAACTCACTTCCCAAGCCTCCTTATCCCCTACAAACTGCATAATCTTCTTGCTTTCCAAAAATCTTGCATTTGCCTCCCACACCATCCACATCAATAAACAAATTAAACCTATATGTGACATCACAGTGAGCATTTGCTAGCAATTGGTACTATGTTCACAGATGCTTGTTGTGTGGATTCGGTCATGGTTCTGAGAAAAGATAGAATTAGTAAAGGTAGAAGATTGTCACTGCTGCCAGTCATGTAAAGAAATGTTTAGGGAAGAACAAATAACTGAAAGTGCAGGATTTATTACCAATATCCATCTGTGTGATGCTGACAATTAATTTTCCTCTTATTTTCTGCCACATCAACATGAAACACTTTATTTATTCCCAGGCATTGCTCTTAATTTCTTGTTTGGTGTACCCTGTGATCCACAATATTGGATTCTAATTTTAGGTTTCTAACAGTGTTAATACAACATTGATTACCCATTCCATTGTACTTGCAGCAGGGGCATAACCTAACCTAACCTAACCACAGCTCCCTATCCACATCCAGGCCCCATATTTATTTACATATATATTATTCAGCCAACAGAGTATACGGTGCGTCAATCACCAGCTTCAGGAGTGGAGACAACACCACCTAGCACGACCCAAGCGATGGTAGTGACATCCAAGCCGATATCCATGGCCAGTTTTCAGAACACCAGTTCTCTCACTGAGGTTAGTCACCTATATCATAGTTCAATAGATTACATAAGATATTAGTATAAATGTAGGAAAGTTATAGTTTATTAAACAAAAATCTTCAATGGGCCAAAGTTGGAATAGGCTAAGCTTAAGTTACAGCAAGATGATCTTGGATAAAAGTGCATATTGGTGGAGCAGAGTTTGAAGGATGAAATTGCTCATAGCATCAGGAACAAGAATACTGATTAAGGAAGGCTAAAGGGGGTAATTATGGAACATACAGCTACTGTCATTTGAACAGAGAAGAAACAGCCATGTTGGCTCACATGGGTTGAATCATAATCATCAGTTCAAAGGAGAGTAAGCTAACTTAAGGGCTTAGTTTGATGGCAAGATAGACTGAGTATAACAGGCACAGAGCAGAAAATGACGAAGTGTACGAGTGCCTCTGTGGGACACTCCAACTCAATATGAGTTTAGCATACTAGATGAAGTACAGGATGATCATAGTATCTTCCTGGTTGGGGACTCCCTCGTTGGGGTCAGAACTAGGAGTTCTTTATGAAGGAAAAATGAAGGAAAATTGTGCTTTCCGAGTGGTAAACTAGAGGATATTCTGGAGAAGTTTGATGACAGTCTCAAACTCTTCAGAGGAGGCATTGTATTATTGTCAAGGTGGGAACCAACTATATTCATACATGTACCTTGGGTATTCAGTGTTGTAAATGGAAATGGTGAAGAGCTCGTGGATTTGTGTGCTGAAAAAAGACTGGTGATTGGGAATACCTGGTTAAAAAAGAGATATACATAAGTATACACATGTGAATAGGAGAGATGGCCAAAGGGCATTATTGGATTACGTGTAAATTGATATGCATGTAGAAGAGAGACTTTTTGATGTTAATGTGCTGAGAGGGGCAGCTGGAGGGATGTCTGATCACTATCTGGTGGAGGAGAAGGTGAAAATTTGTAAAGGTTTTCTGAAAAGAAGAGAGATTGTTGGGGAGAAGAGTGGTGAGAGTAAGTGAGCTTGGAAAGGAAACTTATGTGAGTAAGTACCAGGCGGGATTGAGTGTAGAATGGCGAAAGGTGAGAGCAAATGACATGAGGGGAGTGGGTGAGGAATGGGATATATTTAGGGAAGCAGTGATGGCATGTACAAAAGATGCATGTGGTATGAGAAAGGTGGGGAGGTGAGGATGAGCAGTGTGGTTTCAGAAGTGGTAGAGGATGTGTGGATCAGGTGTTTGCTTTGAAGTGTGTGAGAAATACTTTGAAAAACAGATGGATTTGTATGTAGCATTTATAGATCCGGAGAAGGCATGTGATAGGTTGATGGAAATGTTTTGTGGAAGGTCTTAAGAGTATATGATGTGGGAGGGAAGTGCTAGAAGCAACACTGTATATATATATACAGGTATTATGGAAGGTATTAAGAATATATGGTGTGGGAGGCAAGTTGTTAGAAGCAGTGAAAAGTTTTTATCGAGGATGTAAGGCATGCGTACGTGTAGGAGGAGAGGAAAGTGATTGGTTCTCAGTGAATGTAGGTTTGCGGTAGGGGTGTGTGATGCCTCCATGGTTGTTTAATTTGTTTATGGATGGGGTTGTTAGAGAGGTGAATGCAAAAGTTTTGGAAAGAGGGGCAAGTATGAAGTCTGTTGTGGATGAGAGAGCTTGGGAAGTGAGTCAGCTGTTGTTCGCTGATGATACAGCGCTGGTGGCTGACTCGTGTGAGAAACTGCAGAAGCTGGTGACTGAGTTTGGTACAGTGTGTGAAAGAAGAAAGCTGAGAGTAAATGTGAATAAGAGCAAGGTTATGAGGTAAAGCAGGGTTGAGGGTCAAGTCAACTGGGAGGTAAGTTTAAATGGAGAAAAACTGGAGGAAGTGAAGTGTTTTAGATATCTGGGAGTGGATTTGGCAGCGGATGGGACCATGGAAGCGGAAGTGAATCATAGGGTGGGGGAGGGGGCAAAAGTTCTGGGAGCGTTCAAGAACGTGTGGAAGTCGAGAACATTATCTCAGAAAGCAAAAATGGGTATGTTTGAAGGAATAGTGGTTCCAACAATGTTATACGGTTACAAGGCGTGGGCTATGGATAGAGCTGTATGGAGGAGGGTGGATGTGCTGGAAATGAGATGTTTGAGGACAATATGTGGTGTGAGGTGGTTTGATCGAGTAAGTAATAATAGGGTTAGAGAGATGTGTGATATTAAAAAGAGTGTGGTTGAGAGAGCAGAAGAGGGTATTTGGTCACATGGAGAGAATGAATGAAGAAAGATTGACCAAGAGGATATATGTGTTGGAGGTGGAGGGAACGAGGAGAAGTGGGAGACCCAATTGTAGGTGTGAAGATGAGAGTGAAAAAGATTTTGAGTGATCGGGGCTTCAACATGCAGGAGGGTGAAAGGCGTGCAAGGAATAGAGTGAATTGGAACGATGTGGTATACCGGGGTCGACATGCTGTCAATGGACTGAGCCAGGGCATGTGAAGTGTTTGGGGTAAACCATAGAAAGTTGTGTGGGGCCTGGATGTGGAAAGGGAGCTGTGGTTTCGGTGCATTATTACATGACAGCTAGAGACTGAGTGTGAACGAATGTGGCCTTTGTTGTCTTTTCCTAGCGCTACCTTGTGCACATGTGGGGGTAGGGGGTTGTTATCTCGTGTGGCTGGGTGGCAATGGGAATAAATAAAGGCAGACAGTATGAATTATGTACATGTATATATGTATATGTCTGTGTGTGTATATATATATGTATACGTTGAGATGTATAGGTATGTATATGTGCATGTGTTGACGTGTATGTATATACATGTGTATGTGGGTGGGATGGGCCATTCTTTTGTCCGTTTCCTTACACTACCTCGCTAACGTGAAGACAGCGACAAAGCAAAATAAGTAAATGAATATAAAGAAAAGACATAAGAAAGGTGCCCTGAATTACTGTCCTATGAACCTCATAACAATTCTAGGGAAAACAAAGAAAAAATGAGAAGGCAAAATTGTGAAATTTTTGGAAGATCACTAAATGATAACAGACAATCAGCCTGGTTTCTGGAACAAAAGATCTTGTTTAACAAATTTGCTGAAATTTTCAATGTCATTGTTCATAACTTGGTCCAAAATGTACCTTCTGGAAGATATATCTCTTGACTTTCAAAAACATTTGAGAAAGACACAAGGCACTATTATGCAAATTAAAATCACATGGGATAGCAGGTTAACTAATTTGCATGAATTGGTGACTAACTTGCTATCAGAAAGCAGCGAGTCATTGTAAGTGGCAAATCCTCAGAATGGCAAAATGTTACGAGTGGTATACCACAGAGGTTGGTTCTTGGCCCCGTTCTTTTCATTATATACGGAAACTATCAAAAACTATCAAAATCTAAGATTTTTAAATTTGCAGACAATACAAAACTAGGAAGCAGAGCTTCAGATGGACAGGACTGCGAGCAAATTCCATAAGCATCCCCATCTTTGCCCTCATTGATAATGTCCTCTCTTTCCTCATACTTCTCACTGTGCTCAGGACCTTAGCCTTAGGTAACTGAAACACTCTACTTTCACCAGGTTCTCTCCATGCAATCTCTTATTCCAAATAGCCTTTCTCTTTCCACAGCTAAACCTAATAACGTTGCTTTTATTCACCTATACTTTCACCTTTCCTCTTTTACATAATATGTATGATGGTTTTCTTGTGAAAGTGGATGTAAAGTAAATTAATATTGCCTATTGCTGAATTCATATTTTTTTGGCAGGGAATGCTACCATAATGGTGCCCCTTACTAGACAGGAAACAGAAAAAGTTGGGTTAGACCACATGTTCACTATAGTAGAATACAGGGTCACCTGTCCTTTATACCCAATCGAAGTCTTCCTTTATGCTGCATGACTCACTGTATACCCAGCATAACCAACAAATTATATCATCATGGCTGAAAACACTAGGAATGATATTGAAAGCACATTTCTTTCACTCCTTTAATCATATGGACTCTAAATAAATACAGTGGCCACTACTATTGATGAACCTAAAAGCATCATAAATGTCAAGTGAAAATTGCCAAGAAAAGGAATGTACTGAAACAGGTATATGATGATGTATCCCTGGATTGTGGTAAATAGCTACAGCTACATCTATCCCAGGATATTTCAGTGAGTGGGAGCACTGTAACTTTTGCCAAATACAGCTGGTTACATGTTGCTGGGTTAAATCTCCCAGGTGCAGAACTTTGGTTCAAATTTATCTCATAGGATTAGGTTTACTAAAAAATAAATTAAAAATCCTGGAAGATCTCACCAATGTAAATGCAGTCACAGGAATGCTATTGCTACTATCAAAAATCCCTATTTATCCCATTACGACTTATGAATTTTAGGATTGCTTATTTCCAAGATATGGCAATGTTGGAGCACATTCATAAACATTAGGAATATAAAGAATCAAAGAAAAGGAAGCAGTCATAACTGTTTAGACAGGGAAAAAGGACCTACTGAAAAATTTCTACCTTGGTGCCTGTTGTTCTCTGAAAGTAAGGCATATACCAGCCTCAGAGATGCAATAGTTTACTGTGAAGATGGAATTATGTTGCAATTGCATGCATATCATAGTTATTGGAATTACAAATTTGCACAGTGTGGGGAGAGAGTTTTACAATATGTAGCAACCCATCACATGAATATAGTTTAGTCATACTGAGCTGCCAGCATAACACTTTCCTTGCCTAACACCATTTCAACCTTTCACCACCATTTGCTAACTCTGGCACTGTGACTTGTGAAGAACTGTACAATATCCCATATGTCTTTTCTTATCTAGGATGATTACTATTTGTAATAACTATGCCTGTTACGGGAGAGAGATTTTAACTCATATTTCCCTATCTCTTAACCTTGTACAAATGCGCCATGTCTATACTCCTATGTGTTTATGCGGGCTCACACATGCCCTAGCTTATGTCAGGTACCAATTTTATCAACCAGTCCTTAGGGGAGGGTGAACAGCTGTGTGGGCTATGGACAGACAGCCTCAACCAGGATTCCTGGCATGTGTGGCAGTCAGTGATGTTAACCACCACACCATGGAGGTCCAAGGACAGCTGTGTAACCCTAAAGGCCTGTCTACACGAGCGGGCCTGATCGGTGGGCTTGCCTGTTAACGGGCATATTTGACGGGCAAACAATCAAATTGCCCGAAAGCCCGCCGAGCGAAATCACTGAGCTGGTGCCCAGTAGCTGGAGTTTCTACCCTGCCAGACACAAGATAACATCGTGAACCCACAGCGGGCCTTCATCCCACATCCCACGGCATAGTAGCACAGTGAACATTTAACGATGGCAGCCCAGGATAACTCTAGTGAGCCACCAACAATTTCTTGGTCTAAAGCACTTACTAGTACTTTGATTGACCTTTATCGTAAGAATCCATGTTTATGGAATGTGAAGCTGAAATGCTATAAGAACAGAGACAAATGCATAACAGCAGTGAAGGCTATTGCTGCGGAGATGAGAGCATGGTACTTCCGTTACAACGGATGACATAAAAAAGAAAATAGACACGCTGCGTAACCAATTTCGGCGTGAATGCAAGAAAGTAAAGCATTCTACATGTTTCTGGTATTATGCGGGACAAGCTTTGCTTTGATATGCGTGTACTGTACTGCAACTCCGAATAAGTAGACCCACTTGCTAAAAATCACAGAGTTGCTTCCAGACGAGCTTCTGCTGTAATGCTGTTTCTCATAACTGTGTCTTTCTTCACTATGTATGGCTCCACCTTTGATAACAAGATGTATAAAGTGCTTACACTCATCCTCAGGTAATTTCTGAAGTCGTGTTCCTCACTACTTTGTAGTTCATGAAGTATTGTTGCAGTGCTTCCAAACATATTTCTTTTCTTTAACCAATCTTTACACCATATCCTTTTCTTCTTGAGACACAAAGCTATTATCATAAGAGCACAAAATCTTTTTCTTGACAATGCTAGGCACCATGGTTCTCTTACCGCACTCCACCCGCTACTGGCAACATCGTCGGGCAGGCCCGGCTGTTCATCACTTCGGTCGTGTGGACAGCATTCATGGGCAGGCCTGCCAGAATTTGCCCATTAACGGGCAAACCCGCCAATCAGGCCCGCTCGTGTAGACAGGCCTTAAGCCTTTCAATGTAGCTAAGTTCTCTTAATATAGGTTGCCCTTCTATGAACCTTCTCAGTCACATCTTTGTTCTTTAGTTGCATTAACTACACTGAGAGGCATAATCCAGTTTTGGCCTCATATATGTTGTGAAAATTTTGGCAAACATTTCCACATCCATGTACTTAAATGGAATTTTAATGTTTGCCATGAGACAGTGTACATCTGACAGTTCTCTGCATATGTAGCTCTAGCACCAGATTAGTTATTGTTGACCCTTAGATCTCTTCACACCTAAATTCCTGTAGCTTGTTTACCGCTTAGAAGCAGTCACACTGGGGCCTTTTTTTTTACCGAGTTCCATATTCATTACTTCACACTTACTTGGATTGAATCTCATCATCCATTTATCATACCAACTTTGGAGTTTGTTTAGGTCTTTCTGTAAGCTGATGCAATCATTTTCATCCTTTTTTTCTTTCATGGCCCTGGCATTATCTATAGCTGTATTTAGGTATGATTCTAGTTCTTCAGGTAAATCATTTACATATACCAAGCATAGAAGAGTGACCTGTAGCACTCCACTTGTAAACTCGACCCACTTTGAGAATGTGTCTTATACCTACATCTTGTGTTCCTTTCCAAAGAAATAATTCTCAGTCCACTGAAGGAGTTTGTCCCTTATTCCTGCCTAGAGCTGAAGCTTCTTCAGCCTCTGATGGGGTGTATTGTTGAAAGATTTGTGGCAGTATAGGAACACACAGTCTACCCATCCATCTCTGGTCTGAGACTCAATTCACCTTGTTATACAAGCCTGAAATGTTTGCTATACATGACAAATTTCTCTTAACTCTGTTGTCTCTTGTTATGTAGTTTCTACTTCATAGTAAGGAGTAGAGTTAGCATATGAAATGTTTGAAGAAGTTTGTGCATATTTCAATTTGCCTGCAAAGAGGAACAAGTAATAATGTAGATACATAGTCATTATGGCAGTTGTTTTTATGACATTCTCCATAAAAAACCCTGAGTAACTACATTATGTACTTCTGATAAATGAAGTATGGTCTACTCTCTTTTTTGAGCTGATATATAACAGATGTAGTTGCAATTTAGCATACTCAATGTACCTCTATTCTTTTATTAATAAAATTTCTTTAAATTGCAGGAATTGTTAATACATATATATAGATACAATAAATATTCATTTTACCTATGAAGCTGATCCTTTGATTACAATTCTTGTAGAATGTAAAAAATATGCCAAGTTATGATTTTTGATTTATCTTTTTTTTCTAATTTGTCTCTTTTTTTCTCTCTCTCCCAAGAATGTGATTTCCCAGACACAACTACAAACTCAATATGTGCTAGTGCCTCAGGTATGTCTTTTAGACTGCTTTTGAGTAACCTTTTCTTTCTCACAGTATAAAAAAAGTTGAAAAAATTAACTGTAGCTTTATTAGATAATGTAATAGCATTTCATGAAATGTCCAAATTAGGTCTTGGTGGCAACAAAGAGATTGTCCAGATGTCTTTGAGAATGAAGAAAATATGATTGTTTACAAAAACTGCTCCCTGTGACCTGTTGTTCTGACCAGTGGATGTGGCTAGCTTCTTAAGTTCCATAAAGACAGAAGGGATTCGTGGGGCTGGAAAGTAAGATCAGTAAACTGGTCCTTCCCTCCATTTTTCCTTGAAAAGAATTAAGCAAGGACTCCTGCCGTTTCAAGGCTTGCTAGGCCCAGGGATAAGATGGATTCCTCTGAAGTATGAAATTCTTTGTCAAGATTGTAATTTGATTTGTCAACTGGCAAAGATACAGCCTCATCAGAAGTGAGTCTTCACTTAATATAGAAGTCTGTCACACTTATATGTTTTGAGAGAGAGAGAGAGAGAGAGAGAGAGAGAGAGAGAGAGAGAGAGAGAGAGAGAGAGAGAGAGAGAGAGAAAGAGAGAGAGAGAGAAATTTGTATGAATGAGGCCATTTCCTTATGTCATAGTTCTTAATACTAACTTACTAATGTGGGAAATAGCAAACAAGTGCAGCAGAAAGAGTGAATTGGAGAGATATTGCATACAGTGGTCACTTGCTAACTATAGGGGTTACGTTCTTGGAAAACTCTGTTAGCAGAGTATGAGCATTATGGGAAGTAGGACGTTATGAGCATTTCAAAATTGAAAATTAGTGTCTTATACCTCAAAACATGTATTCTACAAGATTATAAAGAAATGATGTACTAAACTGTGCAGAAAAGAATTAAAGATATAATACTGTACAGAAGTAAGGTAGTAGTTAACCCAGATTCTCTGCACTTGATGTCTGTATTCCAATGATGCAGGCAACCAGTTGTGCTGTACTGAAGGCTGCCTCATTTCTCTTTGTTTCACAGTTTTGATATACTAACTCCAAAACAGATGTCAGATGCTGGTCAGATGCTTACTATCACCATGTGCAAAGGGATCTAATAGGTCCATATTTTGCTCAAAAAGCTCTCACATTGCTTTCCCTCCATGGGTTAGCACAACTCATATCACTAGCATTATGCTTAGAGGACATATCTAAGGGCATAAAGTACATTAATTCTTCAAATAATAATGCATTCGGTTAACATGATTAAGCCTTAAGTATAGTTAGGTACACTTTTCACTGGCCTTGATGTGAACTTTCTTCATGACTGGAGCCTTAAGAAAAAAAAAAATGCCAATTTCTGTTTAGTTCAGTCACCAACAGTTGTGATCAGACTCATTCTGTTAATCTCCAAAGTTTTTTTTATCATTATTATTTTGCTTTGTTGCTGTCTCCCGCGTTTGCAAGGTAGCACAAGGAAACAGACGAAAGAAATGGCCCAACCCACCCCCATACACATGTATATACATACACATCCCCACACGCAAATATACATACCTATACATCTCAGTGTACACATATATATACAAACACAGACATATACATATATACACATGCACACAATTCACACTGTCTGCCTTTATTCATTCCCATCGCCACCTCGCCACACATGGAATAACATCCCCCTCCCCCATCATGTGTGCAAGGTAGCGCTAGGAAAAGACAACAAATGCCCCATTCGTTCACACTCAGTCTCTAGCTGTCATGTAATAATGCCCGAAACCACAGCTCCCTTTCCACATCCAGGCCCCACAGAACTTTCCATGGTTTACCCCAGACGCTTCACATGCCCCGATTCAATCCATTGACAGCACGTTGACCCTGGTATACCACATCGATCCAATTCACTCTATTCCTTGCCTGCCTTTCACCCTCCTGCATGTTCAGGCCCCGATCACTCAAAATCTTTTTTACTCCATCTTTCCACCTCCAATTTGGTCTCCCACTTCTCCTCGTTCCCTCCACCTCCGACACATATATCCTCTTGGTCAATCTTTCCTCACTCATTCCCTCCATGTGCCCAAACCATTTCAAAACACCCTCTTCTGCTCTCTCAACCACGCTCTTCTTATTTCCACACATCTCTCTTACCCTTACATCACTTACTCGATCAAACCACCTCACACCACATATTGTCCTCAAACATCTCATTTCCAGCACATCCACCCTCCTGCGCACTACTCTATCCATAGCCCATGCCTCGCAACCATACAACATTGTTGGAACCACCATTCCTTCAAACATAGCCATTTTTGCTTTTGGAGATAATGTTCTCGACTTCCACACATTCTTCAAGGCTCCCAGGATTTTCGCCCCCTCCCCCACCCTATGATTCACTTCCGCTTCCATGGTTCTATCCGCTGCCAGATCCACTCCCAGATATCTAAAACACTTTACTTCGTCCAGTTTTTTTCCATTCAAACTTACCTCCCAATTGACTTGACCCTCAACCCTACTGTGCCTAATAAAATAACCTTGCTCTTATTCACATTTACTCTTAACTTTCTTCTTTCACACACTTTACCAAGTTTTACCAAAGTTTTATGGCCATGAAAATAAAGCAATGATATAGTTACAGTTTGAGTATCCCTTATTCAAAATGCCTGGAACCAGAAGTGTTTTGGATTTTTTTTTAGATTTTGGAATATTTGCATATACTTAATGAGATATATTGGGAATGGGACTTAAGTCGAAACACAAAATCCATTAATGTTTTATATACACCTTATAGCCTGAAGGTAACTTATACAATGTTTTTAATAAGTTTGCACAGGAAACAAAGTTTGTGTAACATTGAACCATCAGGAAGGCAAGGTATAACAAGCTCAGCTGCTCTTGTGGACAATCTGTGGTTGTTTGGCATCACTTTCATTCCCAACTCTGAATTTATATGCTACTGATAAGCAATCATTTTCATACACTTATTTACACATAAGCTTTATCCAGTGTTTTTCTATTTTTCATTAACTCCTATTCATCTCTTTCAGCACAGAACTTGAACAGTTTATCACTCTTTCTTCATGTCGTAGATGATGGTCATTCCAACGCCATACCCTCCTGTAAAACATTTCACACTAACACCTCTGTTGAGTTTTTCCTACACCTTGACTTTTTGTGCTGTAGGTAACATAAATGCTTCCTCTTTTTCTTATCACTGTTACCCATAAGGGTATCTACAGGCCTTTTTGACATTTTCAACAATATCTTTTTACCACAGAGCAGAGAATAAGCAAAAAACAGTGAGTAATGCACATAGATCTTGTGGTGATGATGGTTTGTAACAAACTGGTGCCAATGTAGTGTCAACACAGCTTGGCCAAGTGAGGTGGTGTGGAATTTTTCATTTGTAACATCATATCACCGCTCAAAAAGTTTCGGATTTCAGATTTTCAGATTAGGGATGCTCAACCTGTATAAAGTAATGTTTGTGGCTTTAAAAATGGATGAAAATTCTTTATACTTAAGTGGTAGGTTAGATGCTACTGAATGCTTTTAACATGGCGAAATAGGTGCAAGCATAAGCACCTCATATTAGCTGAAATATACCAGATTACAATAATGTATACCATCCAACCTCCTAAAGTTGTATTCATATGAGCTGGTAGAACATTGTTGTTGGCGAGTATAAAGTAAGAAAAGATTTGATGTTAGGACTACTATACCTTCAAACATGTCCATTTTTGCCCTCCCAGTTAACAATCTCTCTTTCTACACATTCTTTGGTGCTCTCAGAACCTCTGCCCTCTCACCCATCATTTGAGTCACTTCTGCTTCCATTCACTGCCTTGTCTACTTCCAAGTATCTAAAACATATCACATCCTCTAATTTTTCTCCATTCAAACTCATACCCCAGCTAACCTTCCCCTCAACCTTGTCGAACCTAATAACCTTCCCTTAACACTCATTCCTCACTTTATGTTGGGGTTATGTTCCGCAAAAACCTCACACAATTATATATCTTTTACAGCAAACTAATCAACATAGAGAAAAATGAGGTGTAGCAGCAGCTTTGTGGTCAGCACAAGAGGATTCTTCTTTTACCTTCACATTATGTAGCTTCTGATGTCAAATAAACTTAGCTACTTATCCTTTACTCAATTGAAATAGCTCTGGCTCAGCTACAATGTCTTGTCTACATGAATGCTCATAAATTATCATAACTTTATATCTCAGCCAAGCATTACTAAGGCAGTTTTTCTTCTTTGTGTCATGCTTTATGTAGAATGAGAGCATTTTCACCATCTGCTCCACAAGTGAATTTTTAATCCTTGTGGTTACCTTGGCAGATAGTGGAGTAGAGTGGACCACAGCACTCTGATTTTCTGTGCATTTTTATTATGTTGCAGACTGTACATTCACCCAGGTTATAAACATGCCCGAGTATTGATGCTCCCTCACCAGCATCAGTGAGTCATAAGATCTTGAGCTTCATTTCACAGGTCAGAGAGGTTTTCTCTGCTCCCAGGGCCCACACTTACTCCACACCCCAATCCTTACTTAAGGTTTTGTGCACTTTCTACTGCACTGATGCTCCCTCAACAGCATTAGTGCATTGTAAGACTAAAAGCTTCCTTTGTAAGGTCAGAGTCTCTCTTCCATGTATTGTTTTTCATGGGATAAGAGATGTTTGGATGCCATATTAACAAACACAAACGTAGCAGATTGTAGGATAATATTAGCAAGTTATATATTATTATTATTATACTTTGTCGCTGTCTCCCGCGTTTGCGAGGTAGCGCAAGGAAACAGACGAAAGAAATGGCCCAACCCCCCCCATACACATGTATATACATACGTCCACACATGCAAATATACATACCTACACAGCTTTCCATTAGCAAGTATACCCAAATTATACATATAGCACAAATCCACACACAACAGTAGTAACTGTGAGACTCCTTCTGGCGGGAACATGATGCGCTGCACCCAGGACCCACACATAATCCTTCTGCCATCCCTCACTAAAGCTTTACACTTTCTACCACGCTGATATCCCTCACATTAGCACATTGTAAGATGTCCAGCTTTGTTTCTAAGTTTAGGGAGTTATCTTTTGTTTAACTGTTGGTAGTGGGGAAGATGTTGAATGACCTTCAGATGCCATATTAACAAATACAAATGCAGTAGGTTGTAGGAAAATCACATTAGTGGGTATATCCAAATAGCACAAATAACTGTAAGACTGATCAGTAGTGAGCACGTGGGATGCTACATCCAGGACTCATGCTTACTCCACCTGCCAATGCTCACTGAAGTTTTGGCACACATTCTACACACACACGTTTATCAACAAACAACACCTGCCTCACTTTCCATTCCTTTTCATCCCCTATAGAATCCACACTCACCCTTCTTTCCAAGACTTGCAAACTTGTCTCCCTCAGCATCCCATTTGCAAACGAATTAAATAGTCATGTTGACGTCACACACCCTTAGCACAGACCAACCTTCACTTAGATAGAGCCACTTACTCTCCTCTCTACTTCCTCATGCACATGCTCTTCACCCTTGATATAAACTCATTGCTTCTTGTGGCTTTCCTCTCATACCATATATTCTTATGACCTTTCACAAGACATATATATATATATATATATATATATTTTTTTTTTCTTTTTTTTGCTTTGTTGCTGTCTTACGCGTTTGCGAGGTAGCGCAAGGAAACAGACGAAAGAAATGGCCCAACCCACCCCCATACACGTGTATATACATATACGTCCACACACACAAATATACATACCTACAAAGCTTTCCATGGTTTACCCCAGACGCTTCACATGCCCTGATTCAATCCACTGACAGCACGTCAACCCCGGTATACCACATCGATCCAATTCACTCTATTCCTTGACCTCCTTTCATCCTCCTGCATGTTCAGGCCCCGATCACACAAAATCTTTTTCACTCCATCTTTCCACCTCCAATTTGGTCTCCCACTTCACCTCGTTCCCTCCACCTCCGACACATATATCCTCTTGGTCAATCTTTCCTCACTCATTCTCTCCATGTGCCCAAACCATTTCAAAACACCCTCTTCTGCTCTCTCAACCACGCTCTTTTTATTTCCACACATCTCTCTTACCCTTACATTACTTACTCGATCAAACCACCTCACACCACACATTGTCCTCAAACATCTCATTTCCAGCACATCCACCCTCCTGCGCACAACTCTATCCATAGCCCACGCCTCGCAACCATACAACATTGTTGGAACAACTATTCCTTCAAACATACCCATTTTTGCTTTTGGAGATAATGTTCTCGACTTCCACACATTCTTCAAGGCTCCCAGGATTTTCGCCCCCTCCCCCACCCTATGATTCACTTCCGCTTCCATGGTTCCATCCGCTGCCAGATCCACTCCCAGATATCTAAAACACTTTACTTCCTCCAGTTTTTCTCCATTCAAACTTACCTCCCAATTGACTTGACCCTCAACCCTACTGTACCTAATAACCTTGCTCTTATTCACATTTACTCTTAACTTTCTTCTTTCACACACTTTACCAAACTCAGTCACCAGCTTCTGCAGTTTCTCACATGAATCAGCCACCAGCGCTGTATCATCAGCGAACAACAAGTGATTCACTTCCCAAGCTCTCTCATCCACAACAGACTTCATACTTGCCCCTCTTTCCAAAACTCTTGCATTCACCTCCCTAACAACCCCATCCATAAACAAATTAAACAACCATGGAGACATCACACACCCCTGCCGCAAACCTACATTCACTGAGAACCAATCACTTTCCTCTCTTCCTATTCTTAATACCTTCCACAGAGCATCTCTATCAACTCTATCATATGCCTTCTCCAGATCCATAAATGCTACATACAAATCCATTTGCTTTTCTAAGTATTTCTCACATACATTCTTCAAAGCAAACACCTGATCCACACATCCTCTACCACTTCTGAAACCACACTGCTCTTCCCCAATCTGATGCTCTGTACATGCCTTCACCCTCTCAATCAATACCCTCCCATATAATTTACCAGGAATACTCAACAAACTTATACCTCTGAAATTTGAGCACTCACTCTTATCCCTTTTGCCTTTGTACAATGGCACTATGCACGCATTTCGCCAATCCTTAGGCACCTCACCATGAGTCATACATACATTAAATAACCTCACCAACCAGTCAACAATACAGTCACCCTCTTTTTTAATAAATTCCATTGCAATACCATCCAAACCTGCTGCCTTGCCGGCTTTCATCTTCCACAAAGCTTTTACTACCTCTTCTCTGTTTACCAAATCATTTTCCTTAACCCTCTCACTTTGCACACCACCTCGACCAAAACACCCTATATCTGCCACTCTATCATCAAACACATTCAACAAACCTTCAAAATACTCACTCCATCTCTTTCTCACATCACCACTACTTGTTATCACCTCCCCATTTGCCCCCTTCACTGAAGTTCCCATTTGCTCCCTTGTCTTACGCACTTTATTTACCTCCTTCCAGAACATCTTTTTATTCTCTCTAAAATTTAATGATACTCTCTCACCCCAACTCTCATTTGCCCTCTTTTTCACCTCTTGCACCTTTCTCTTGACCTCCTGTCTCTTTCTTCTATACATCCCCCACTCAATTGCATTTTTTCCCTGCAAAAATCGTCCAAATGCCTCTCTCTTTTCTTTCACCAATAATCTTACTTCTTCATCCCACCACTCACTACCCTTTCTAATCAACCCACCATCTTTTGTGCAATCCATCACTGATTCCCTAAATACATCCCATTCCTCCCCCACTCCCCTTACTTCCATTGTTCTCACCTTTTTCCATTCTGTACTCATTCTCTCCTGGTACCTTCCTCACACAAGTCTCCATCCCAAGCTCACTTACTCTCACCACCCTCTTCACCCCAACATTCACTCTTCTGAAAACCCATACAAATCTTCACCCTAGCCTCCACAAGATAATGATCAGACATCCCTCCAGTTGCACCTCTCAGCACATTAACATCCAAAAGTCTCTCTTTCGCGCGCCTGTCAATTAACACGTAATCCAATAACGCCCTCTGGCCATCTCTCCTACTTATATACGTATACTTATGTATATCTCTCTTTTTAAACCAGGTATTCCCAATCACCAGTCCTTTTTCAGCACATAAATCTATATATATATATATATATATATATATATATATATATATATATATATATATATATATATATATTATCCCTGGGGATAGGGGATTAAGAATACTTCCCACGTATTCCCTGCGTGTTGTAGAAGGCAACTAAAAGGGGAGGGAGCGGGGGGCTGGAAATCCTCCCCTCTCCTTTTTTTTTTTTTAATTTTCCAAAAGAAGGAACAGAGGGGGCCAGGTGAGGATATTCCAAAAAAGGCCCAGTCCTCTGTTCTTAACGCTACCTCGCTAACGTGGGAAATGGCGAATAGTTTAAAAGAAAGAAATCTTTCTTTCTTTCTTTCAAACTATTCGCCATTTCCCGCATTAACGAGGTAGCGTTAAGAACAGAGAACTGGGCCTTTGAGGGAATATCCTCACCTGGCCCCCTTTTCTGTTCCTTCTTTTGGAAAAAAAAAAAAAAAATATATATATATATATATATATATATATATATATATATATATATATATATATATATATATTTTTCTTTTAAACTATTCGCCATTTCCCGCGTTAGCGAGGTAGCATTAAGAACAGAGGACTGGGCCTTTGAGGGACTACCCTCACCTGGCCCAATTCTCTGTTCCTTGTTTGGGAAAATTAAAAAAAAAAAAAAACGAGAGGGGAGGATTTCCAGCCCCCCGCTCCCTCCCCTTTTAGTCGCCTTCTACGACACGCAGGGAATACGTGGGAAGTATTCTTAATCCCCTATATATATATATATATATATATATATATATATATATATATATATATATATATATATATATTTTTTTTTTCTTTCTTTCATACTATTCGCCATTTCCCGCATTAGCGAGGTAGCGTTGAGAACAGAGGACTGGGCCATTGAGGGAATATCCTCACCTGGGCCCCTTCTCTGTTCCCTGTTTTGGAAAATTAAAAAAAAAGTGAGGGGAGGATTTCCAGCCCCCGCTCCCTCCCCTTTTAGTCGCCTTCTACGACACGCAGGGAATACGTGGGAAGTATTCTTTCTCCCCTATATATATATATATATATATATATATACCCTACCATATGCTTTTTCCTGATCCATAAATTTTTTTTTTTTTTTTTTTTATACTTTGTCGCTGTCTCCCGCGTTTGCGAGGTAGCGCAAGGAAACAGACGAAAGAAATGGCCCAACCCCCCCCCATACACATGTATATACATACGTCCACACACGCAAATATACATACCTACACAGCTTTCCATGATTTACCCCAGACGCTTCACATGCCTTGATTCAATCCACTGACAGCACGTCAACCCCGGTATACCACATCGCTCCAATTCACTCTATTCCTTGCCCTCCTTTCACCCTCCTGCATGTTCAGGCCCCGATCACACAAAATCTTTTTCACTCCATCTTTCCACCTCCAATTTGGTCTCCCTCTTCTCCTCGTTCCCTCCACCTCCGACACATATATCCTCTTGGTCAATCTTTCCTCACTCATTCTCTCCATGTGCCTAAACCATTTCAAAACACCCTCTTCTGCTCTCTCAACCACGCTCTTTTTATTTCCACACATCTCTCTTACCCTTACGTTACTCACTCGATCAAACCACCTCACACCACACATTGTCCTCAAACATCTCATTTCCAGCACATCCCTCCTCCTGCGCACAACTCTATCCATAGCCCACGCCTCGCAACCATACAACATTGTTGGAACCACTATTCCTTCATAAATACAACATACAAATCCATATGTTTCTCATGTATTTTTCTTACATTCTTTAAAGCAAACACCTGTTCAACTCATCCTCTACCACCTCTGAAACCACACAGTTTATCCCTAATCTGATGCCTTAACCTTCTTAGTCACTAGTTTCCCAAAACAGGTACGCTCAATGTGTAATTTCCCAAAGTCTCTCTCACACACAATACCTGAGCTTATTTTGTACTCAATAATGATTATATTAAAGCCTTTTACTTTGTATGCATGTAGGCATTACTGGAATCCATCTGTTTGAGGTTACTTGGTGAATAAGTCACATTTCTTTAGGTTGTATGATTGAAATACGTCCTCATTAATGAACTTAATACAAAGGAGTCCACCCCTGCCCTGCAATTAGTTGTATCAAAGTTTTGAACCTGCAGGAGTTCTGTATTTATGTAATGCATACTTTCATACTTATTCAGTGTTTCCAGTCGCTAGCTGTCATGTATAATGCATTGAAACCTTAACCCACTATCCAAGGACCTCTTGGGGTTTTAATTCCAGGATTCTCCCATCCAGGGGCTTCTGCAGCTTTAAGGCTGTGCCATACCCAATATCAGGAACAGGATGGACTCTCGTGTAACATGTTCTTTGATGAGACTGCATTGTCTTTTGTTAAGTGATGATACATCACCAAAGGTGATTTTTCTCTTATGATGTAGCCTCAAACAGGTAGAGATAACAGTATTTTTCACATACTAAATACATTGGTGATCTTATTTCATATTGAGCTCTCCTATTGCCCCTTTGTTGCTTCAGAAAATTTCACAAGATAATTTTTTTTATCCCAAATAAGTCCTCAAAGAACCTTTGGCAAATTAGGCTTTTTGTGTCTTGTAAAAAGGATATTGCTTTGTTTAATAATTATTCCTCTTACAACACTTCAGCAGGTACAGCTGCAATCATCATCCCATACAGCAGTGGTTGGGATGTTAGATGTTCCAGTCCTTCATGATTCTGAGGGTGAATATGAATTTTCAGTTATTATTGAAGAAAAGGAACGAACAACTAAAAGTCCAATGTGGTTGGTGAGTATTATTGGAAATGTAATTTTGAGGAATTGTAAAAGTCTGTCATATAGTAACAGGTATGTGTATCAGGGAGTGGGAGATGGAGAAAATAGCAATGTAAGAGGGTAATAATAGATAAAGATGCAAAAATGAAAGCATAAAGCACAGTAACTAAAAAAAGATGGTAAGTAAGGATTTTGGAAGAAAGTTGAATATCCTTACCAACACTAGAATGAGAAGTGTTCAGATTTTTTATTTGTTTGGATTATGGATGCAATACCAATCTTCCTGTTGTGGCTTGATAAATTGAAAGTTTGATTATTTACTCATATTGGAACTGGTTGTACAGTGGATAAATGGAAAAGGTAGAAATGTGGAAGATTTTGATATTGTTGTAGTAGTGCAATATGAAGGGAATGAAACTGAAAGAATATTGATTTTGCATTACAATATTTTATGTATGCTCACCATAACAGATGCTTACATTCCTTGTAAGGCCATGCAACATGAGTGTAGGTGAAACAGAGCCTCAAAGAAATCCTTGTATGTTAAACCATGTTATAAGAGGCTCAACATTTTTCAATGCATTTTAACCTTTGGACTTGTCTGACTACAGTCAAATGAATTTTTCAGCGATTTACAAGAGCTCAAATGTTGTCCACAGTGACAAAAACATTTTATCCACTGTCATGTTTGACAACACTGCTCAAGAGTTTGAAATGATTGACTCACTGCATTTTGCTTAAAATGCATGGGTTATACTTCTGAATATCTCTTGGCTGTATTGGTATTAATTGGGCGAGTTATTATATAATTTACGGTAGATTGTATACATTCATGCTTTCCATGATTTTTTTTAATGAAAACCCCAAATTTTTTTCTCACAGCAAAGCATTGGTTTAAACCAATTTCTGTGCCAGATATGGAAACTTTACGACCAAACATGTAATCTAATCATTGGCATTGATTCCACATTTTTGAGGAATTGAAAAGATTCAGTTATTTTTGGAGACCAAGGAATTATAATCATAGATAGTATCAATGCAAATGGAATCGTGATCACATTCCATTATTAATTCATACCAATGTGTGTGGTAATAAAATGAGTGTGGTTGAGAGAGCAGAAGAGGGTGTTTTGAAATGGTTTGTTCACATGGAGAGAATGAGTGAGGAAAGATTGACCAAGAGGTTATATTTGTCAGAGGTGGAGGGAACGAGAAGAAGTGGGAGACCAAATTGGAGTTGGAAAGATGGAGTGAAAAAGATTTTAAGTGATCGGGGCCTGAACATGCAGGAGGGTGAAAGGTGTGCAAGGAATAGAGTGAATTGGAACGATGTGTTATACCGGGGTCAACGTGCTGTCAATGGATTGAACCAGGGCATGTGAAGTGTCTGGGGTAAACCATGGAAAGTTCTGTGGGGCCTGGATGTGGAAAGGGAGCTGTGGTTTCAGTGCATTATACATGAGAGCTAGAAACTGAGTGTGAACGAATGTGGCCTTTGTTGTCTTTTCCTCGCGCTACCTCGTGCACATGCAGGGGGAGGGGGTTGTTATTTCATGTGTGGTGGGGTGGCGATGGGAATGAATAGAGGCAGACAGTATGAATTATGTACATGTGTATATATGTATATGTCTGTGTGTGTATATATTTGTATACGTTGAGATGTATAGGTATGTATATTTGCGTTTGTGGACATGTATGTATATACATGTGTATGTGGGTGGGTTGGGCCATTCTTTTGTCTGTTTCCTTGCGCTACCTCGCTAACGCGGGAGACAGTGACAAAGCAAAGTATTAATAAAAAATAATATATATGTTGGAAAGGATCACAAATTTGCGCGTGATCAAGATATTCCTATGAGTCCAGTGGGAAAATGAAACACTATAAGTTCACAAGTGCTCTTTTGTGTAATAATCACATCATCAGGGGAGACACAAGAGAGATATATAAGTCAGTTGATATACATCGAAGAGACGAAGCTAGGACACCATTTGGTAAACGTGATTGTCCAAAACATACAGTGCTCGTTGTATGTTCACATGCACAGATATGTACATATATACACATGAACATATTCATACTTGCTTGCCTTCACCCATTCCTGGTGCTACCCTTTCCCATAGGAAACAGCATCACTACCCCATGCTTCAGCGAGGTAGCGCCAGGAAAACAGACGAAAAATTGGCCACACTCATTCACACTCAGCTTCTAGTAGTCATGTATAGTGCACCGAAACCACAGCTCCCTATCCACATCCAGACACTACAGACATGTCCATATTTTGAAACCAGATATTCCTAGTCACCAGTCCTTTTTTCAGCATTCGTCTCCATAAGATGTTTGACATTTTCTTTCACAAGACTTTAACCCCTTCCCCTCTCAGTTATACTTACATGTGCCACATTTTCTGCCCTTACATTTAAATCACCCATCATTAATACTCAATCCCTCATCAGTATTGCTGACATACTCTGTTCCTTGCAACACACTTGCCTCTCTTCCTCCCTTCTCTCACTAACATGTGCATAAGTACTAAAGCCACCCATGTTTCATAATCCATTTTCACTTTCTCATACATTAGTTCGGAGCTCACTTCCTTACACTCTTTCGCACACTCCCACACCCTCCTTCAGGAGTATTTTTAGGCCTTCCTTACCTCTTGCTCTCATGGTAACTGCACTCATTATAGTAAACCCTAAAATATTTCCATACTATTCTTCTCCCATCCCCTTGAGCTTTGTTGCACTCAGAACTGAAACATCCAAGTTTCTGTTTCCAAACATACTTCCTGGCTCTCCCTTCTCATTTTAGTTACATCTACACAGTTTCAGACACTACAGCCATAGCCTTAAAAGAGACTGAATGCTCTTTATATGGCTCCTTCTGATCCAACTTTAAAAAACAAACACAAAAGGGGAGGTTTTTCTGACCCCACCTCCCACCCCTTTTAGTTAACTTCTATGACACAAGGAATATGTGGGAAGTATCCTTTCTTCCCTATCCTTAGAGATGAGGATATTTACAAATGTGTCCCTTGTAGTTTTAGATTTTAAGGACATGAAAGTGTCATGTGATAGTACATATATAGCTAAATTTCCTAGTATTTTTCTTAAAAAGATTTTACTTTTTTTCAGATGAGCAGAATCACTAATAAATTATACACAAATATCAACAAAGCTGTTCCTTTTGAAATTCGTCTTAAGAAGCCCATAGACAATGACCAGTTCTGCATTCGAGCAGTACCAGTTTTCTCAAGCCCACAGTTCTTGCGTACTAATGTCACTCGTTGTCCAAACCATGCTGCTCCTACAGATTCTACCAATCATGGTAAGTTCTTACTTCAAATATTTTAAGGTTTTTATAAGTTTTAGCTCTTTTACATTTATGTGTAATACATTGTAGGGAAGGTGACTATAGTTATTTTTGGAAGTGCTTCTAAAGGGACTTTACAGATAACTAATCAGCTCAGGTGTCTATTTCACATTAAACAAAAATTCTGATGTATGAAGTCCAGTTATGCAGATATTCAAGAAATGTTAAGTCACGTGTAGTGACATACAAAAATAGATAAATATGATTTATTTTATTTACTTTACTTTGTTGCTGTCTCCCGCGTTAGCAAGGTAGTGCAAGGAAACAGACGAAAGAATGGCCCAAACATACCCACATACACATGTATATACATTCACGTCCACACATGCAAATATACATACCTATACATCTCAACGTATACATATATATACTCTGACATATACATATATACACATGTACATAATTCATACTGTGTGCCTTTATTCATTCCCATCACCACCCCACCACATGAAATAAGAACCCCCTCCCCCCACATGTGCACGAGGTAGCACTAGAATAGACAACCAAAGCCACATTCGTTCACACTCCGTCTCTAGCTGTCATGTATAATGCACCGAAACCACAGCTCCCTTTCCACATCCAGGCCCCACAGAACTTTCCATGGTTTACCCCAGATGCTTCACATGTCCTGGTTCACATAATATTGGGGATTATTATAACTTGAAAGGAACAGTTTTACCAACACTATAAGGAATTTTTTTTTTTATAATACTTAATTGCCATCTACCGTGTCAGCAAGGTAGTGCAAGGAAACAGACGAGGAATGGCCTAACCCACCTACATGTATACATAAATGCCCACACATGCATGTATACTTACATATACATACACAGACATATACATATATGCACATGTACATATTTGTACTTGCTACCATCATCCATTCCCGTCGTCACCCCACCACACACGAAAAAGCATCCCTCCCCCAGCGAGCCACCGCCAAGAACAAACAAAAAAGGCCACATTTGTTAACACTCAATCTCTAGCTGTCATGTGCAATGCACCCAAACCACAGCTCCCTTTCCACATTCAGGCCCCACAAAATTTTCCATAGTTTACCCCAAATGCTTCACATGCCCTCTCCATTATACTTACATGTGCCACATTTTCTGCCCTTACATTTAAATCACCCATCATTAATACTCAATCCCTCATCAGTATTGCTGACATACTCTGTTCCTTGCAACACACTTGCCTCTCTTCCTCCCTTCTCTCACTAACATGTGCATAAGTACTAATAGCCACCCACGTTTCATAATCCATTTTCACTTTCTCATACATTAGTTCGGAGCTCACTTCCTTATACTCTTTCGCACACTCCCACACCCTCCTTCAGGAGTAGTTTTAGGCCTTCCTTACCTCTTGCTCTCATGGTAACTGCACTCATTTTAGTAAACCCTAAAACATTTCCAAACTATTCTTCTCCCATCCCCTTGAGCTTTGTTGCACTCAGAACTGAAACATCCAAGTTTCTGTCTCCAAACATACTTCCTGTGTGGCGATGGGAACGAATAAAGTCAGACAGTATGAATTATGTACATGTGTATATATGTGTATACACATGTATGTGTATATACACATGTAAATAAATGAATATAATTATTTATTATACTTTGTCACTGTCTCCCGCATTAGCGAGGTAGCGTAGGGAAACAGATGAAAGAATGGCCCAACCCATCCACATACATATGTATATTCATAAATGTCTACACGTGCACATATACATAACTATCCATTTCAATGTATACATATATATACACAGACATATACATATATACACATGTACATAATTCATACTGTCTGCCCTCATCCATTCCCACCACCACCCTGCCACACATGAAATGGTACCCCCCCTCTCCCCGCGTGCACGCGAGTAGCGCTAGGAAAAGACAACAAAGTCCACATTTGTTCACACTCAGTCTCTAGGTGTCATGTGTAATGTACCGAAACCACACTTCCCTTTCCATATCCAGGCCCCACAAAACTTTCCATCGTTTACCCGAGACGCTCCACATGCCTTGGTTCAATCCATTGATAGCACGTTGACCCCAGTATACCACATCGTTCCAATTCACTATTCCTTGCATGCCTTTCACCCTCCTGTATGTTCAGGCCCCAATTACTCAAAATCTTTTTCACTCCATCCTTCCACCTCCAATTTGGTCTCCCACTTCTCGTCCCCTCCACGTCTGACACGTATCCTTTTTGTCAATCTTTCCTCACTCATTCTCTCCATGTGACCAAACCATTTCAATACACCCTCTTCTGCTCTCTCAACCACACTCTTTTTATTACCACATATCTCTCTTACCCTTTATCTGTTTACTCGATCAAACCACCTCACACCACATACTGTCCTCAAACATCTTGTTTCCAACACATCCACCCTCTTCTGCACAACCATATCTATAGCCCATGCCTCACAACCACATAACATATTTGGAACCATTATTCCTTCAAACATACCCATTTTTGCTCTCCGAGATAATGTTCTCGCGTTAACACGTTCTTCAACACTCCCAGAGCCTTCGCCCCCTTCCCACCCTGTGACTCACTTCCGCTACCATGGTTCCATCCGCTGCCAAGTCCACTCCCAGATATCTAAAACACTTCACTTCCTCCAGTTTCTCTCTATTCAGATTTACCTCCCAATTTATGTGTCCCTCAACCCTACTGAACCTAATAACCTTGCTCTTATTTGCATTTACTCTCAGCTTTCTTCTTTCACACACTTTACCAAACTTGGTCACCAACTTCTGCAGTTTCTCACCTGAATCATCCACCAGCGCTGTATCATCAGCGAACAACAACTGACTCACTTCCCAAGCCCTCTTATCCACAACAGATTGCATACTTGCTACTCTCTCCAAAACTCTTGCATTCACCTCCTTGACAACCCCATCCATAAACAAATTAAACAACCATGTAGACATCACTCACCCCCGCCGCAAATCTGCATTCACTGGGAACTAATTACTTTCCTCTCTTCCTACTCATACACATGCCTTACATCCCAGATATAAACTTTTCACTGCTTCTACACCATATACTCTTAATACCTTCCACAGAGCATCTCTGTCTACTCTCTCATATGCCTTCTCCAGATCCATAAATGCTCCATACAGATCCATCTGTTTCTCTGAATATTTCTCACATACGTTCTTCAAAGCAAACATCTGATCCACACATCCTCTACCACTTCTAAAACCACACTGCTATTCCCCAGTGTGACGCTCTGTACATGCCTTTACCCTCTCAATCATACCCTCCCATATAATTACCCAGGAATACTCAACAAACTTATAACTCTGTTATTTGAACACTCACTTTTTTTTTATCCCCATTGCCTTTGTACAATGGCACTATGCATGGATTCAGCCAATCCTTAGGCACTTCACCGTGAACCATACATACGATGAATATCCTCACCAACCAGTCAACAACACAGTCACCCCCTTTTTTAATAAATTCCCCAACAACGCCATCCAAACCCGCTGCCTTGCCAGCTTTCATCTTCCACAAAGATTTCACTACCTCTTCTCTGTTTACCAAATCATTCTCCCTGATCCTCTACTTTGCACACCACCTCGACCAAAATACCTTATATCTGCCACTCTGTCATCAAACACATTCAACAAACCTTCAGAATTCTCACTCCATCTCCCTCTCACTTCACCACTACTTGTTATTACCTCTCCATTTTCCCCCTTCACCGATGTTCCCCTTTGTTCTCGTCTTACACACTTTATTTGCCTCCTTCCAAAACATCTTTTTATTCTTCCTAAAATTTAATGATACTCTCTAACCCCAACTCTCATTTGACCTCTTTTTCACCTCTTGCACCTTCCTCTTGTCTTGACCTCTTGCCTCTTTCTATATACATCTCCCAATCATTTCCACTATTTCCCTGCAAGAATCTTCCAAATGCCTCTTTCTTCTCTTTCACTAACCATCTTACTTTATCCCACCACTTACTACCCTTTCTAATTTGCCCACCTCCCACCTTCCTTATGCCACAGGCATCTTTTGCACAAGCTATCACTGCTTCTCTAAATAGATCCCATTCCTCCCCCACTCTCCTTATGTCATTTGCTTTCACTTTTTTCCATTCTGCACTCAATCTCTCCTGGTAATTCCTCACACAAGTCTTCTTTTCAAGCTCACTTACTCTCACCACTCTCTTCACCCCAACATTCTCTCTTCTTTTCTGAAAACCTCTACATATCTTCACCTCCGCCTCCACAAGATAATGATCAGGCATCCCTCTAGTTGCACCTCTCAACACATTAACATCCAAAAGTCACTCTTTCACGTGCCTATCAATTACCACGTAATCCAACAATGCTCTCTGGCCGTCACTCCTACTTCCATACGTATACTTACGTACATCTCTTTAAACCAGGTACTCCCAATCACTAGTCCTTTTTCAGCACACAAATCTACAAGCTCTTCACCATTTCCATTAACAACACTGAACACCCCATGTACACCAATTATACCCTCAGCTGCCACATTACTAACCTTTGCATTCAAATCACCGATCACTATAACCCGGTCTCATGCATCAAAGCTGCTAACACACTCACTCAGCTGCTCCCAAGACACTTGCCTCTCATGATCTTTCTTCTCATGACCAGGTGCATAGGCACCAATAATCACCCATCTCTCTTCATCCACTTTCAGTTTACCCATATCAGTCTAGAGTTTACTTTCTTACACTCCATCACATACTCCCAGAACTCCTGCTTCAGGAGTAGTGCTACTCCTTCTTTTGCTCTTGTCCTCTACCAATCCCTGATTTTACTCCCAAGACATTCCCAAACCACTCTTCCCCTTTACCCTTGAGCTTTTATCTGTCCATGTTGAATCAGTGAGGAGCACAACCTTGTGTTATACAGATATTTGGTGTTAAAGTTGCAACGTATTTTCCACACAACTTTGCATTTACATAATTTCAGTCTTGTATGAGACCATTGTGATTAAGAGGTGGTGCCAAGCATAGAGATGGGGGAGGAGTAACGTGGCTCTAGGAGTGGTTGAGGATGTGTGGAAATCTGTTTGAGAAACACTTTTTTCTTTTTTAAGTTCCATTTAGGGACCTGGAGAAAGTGTATGATGGGGTTGATAGAGATGCTTTATGGAAGATGCTTGAGTTATATGGTATGGGAGGAAAGCTCCTGGAAGCACTGAGGAGTTTTCATCAGGAGGGTAATGCATATATGCAAGCAGAAAGGGAGGAAGGTGAGAGGATCCAGATGGTGGGTTTCATCAAGAATATCTAATGTTAGCATGGTTGTTTAATCTGTCTGTGGTTGACACGGTGAGGGAATTAGATGCTTGGATCTTAGAGAGAGGGGCAGGTATAGTATGGAGGGGTTAGGAGGGGGTTGGTCCCGGAAGCAATTCAGTTGCTGTTTATGGGTGACATGGCTGTGGAAGTAGTTTTAAGCAAGAAACTGCAAATGATGGTATCTGAGTTTAAGTGTATGAAAAAAGGAAGTTAAGAGTTATTCTTAAAAAGGTAAGATTATGAGGTTTAACATTGGGATGAAACTTGTTGGTTTGATTGTGAGTTGGAATAGAGAAAATGAGGAGGAAGTAGAATGTTTTAGATATCTGAAAGTGGACATGGCAGAGGATGGATTGTGGGAACTGAAGTGAACCATAGGTTAGGCGAAGGGGCAAAAGTCATGGGTACACAGAGTAATGTGTGGACATAGCCCTCCCTGTGAGGGCACTGATGGTTATGTATGATGGTTTAGTAGTCCCATTTTTTCTGTATGGATGAAGGTTGTGGGTCCCAAATGCAAAAGAATGGAAGAGGTAGAATGTAATGGAAATGTAATGCTTAGGGACAGTGTGTGGCGAGATGAGGGATGACCATGTAAAAATGATTGTGTGAAAGGTGTGGTAGTAGGCTGAGTATGACAGAAAGCAACTATGGTGTTCTAAAATGGTTTGGACACCTGGAGAGAATAATGAATGAAGAGATACTACCTAAGGGGATATTAATATCAGAAGTGGTAAGAGCAAGGGGAAGGAGAACATAGATGGAAGGATGGAAAGAGGCTTTAAACATGCAGAAGTGTGAGAGGCATGTATGGAATAGAGGGCACTGGAGTGATTTGGAATACTGGGGTCAGTATGCTATCACTGGGCTGAACCACAGGGTGTGTGAATTGCTTAGGGGAAATCACAGAAAGGTGTGTGGGATTAGGCTGTGAACAAGGGTTCTGGTTTCAGTGGATTATACATGGCAGCTAGAGGGATTGTGAACAAATGAGGTCATTCTTCATCTGTACCTGGTGCTACCTAACTTTATGGGAAACGACTAACTGTTTAAATAGTATGAAAAAATTTTACTCAACTATGGCAATATTGTTTATGTCAGTGTGCTATCACAAATTGTATTTAGTTTTTGTGCACATTAATTAATATGCAAATTGTTTTTGAGAAATTTTGACATTTGTTGTATTCAGTTTTAGCACAAATGGGTACTAGTGGATTTATTTTTTAACTGGTCTGATCAAACATTGATGAAAGCCATTAGTTCATAGGTTATAGCTTGCCTTACTGGGACTTAAAAAATTCACATAAAATCAGTATTTTTGTGCATCTCATAGTTACACTGACACCTGTATAGACCATATTTACACTGACACCTGTATAGTGATCATATTTAAACTGACACCTGTATAGTGATCTGCCACACAGACCTCACTGTTAAACAGATATTTATATGTCATGTTTCTAGGCCTTTATAAAAAAAAAAAAGTATGGTAAATGAGCTGATGATAATAGCATTCCTATGTGGAGAAAATATATATCCCAGTATATTGTATTGTCTTTTCATATTTAGTCTGTATTAATTAAATTACTTAATTATTCTTATATTATTATTATTTGTTTTTTGTCAGATTTCCCTTACCCAGAGCATGTAGTAAGGGCTGACCACCCTGAGGCTCATTATGTCAAGAATGTATCAGGACGTCTGTCTGTTGTTGTCCCCTTAGACAAACTTCAAGATGGCTCAGGCTATACTTCTATCCTTCTAAGGTTTATGTGCCTGGGATCATGCGTAGGAGGTATTAATCGAAGACCCATTGCTGTCATCATCACCCTTGAGGATAGGTAGGTTTATTCCTGTGTTATGATAACCATCTTGAAAATTCAAATAAAAGAGGTTCTGAGGTATCAGGACTTGAATATATATGAGAGTGCGAGGTGTTGTCAAAATTGAGTGAATTAGAGCAATGTGTAATACAAGGGGAACATGCTGTCACTAGATTGAATCAAGGCTTGAAGTGGTCAAGGGAAACCATTGAAAGATCTTTGAAGCCTAGTTGTGGATAGGAGGCTATAGTTTCAGTGAATTATACATTATAGCGAGAAAGTGGACGAGAGGGAATGATGCCATTCTTCATGTCTCTGGCATTGCCTTGCTTCCAAAAAAGTTGAACAGTGATAAAGTTTGTTCTTATTTATTGTTGACAACATAAATAGTGATGCATGTACAACATCTATACTATTGATGTAAATTATAACTATATAGAGCTTTCATCTGACTCAGAAAGGCAAGTCAGACATAAGTACTTGAAAGGGGACATTACTTTATCTCAAAATTCTCGTAAGTTTTCAGAGATATCCGATTGTCATAGATAAAGAAAATCTTTGAAGAATGTGTGGAAGTCGAGAACATTATCTCGGAAAGCAAAAGTGGGTATGTTTGAAGGAATAGTGGTTCCAACAATGTTGAATGGTTGCGAGGCGTGGGCTATGGATAGAATTGTGCGCAGGAGGGTGGATGTGCTGGAAATGAGATGTTTGAGGACAATGTGTGGTGTGAGGTGGTTTGATCGAGTAAGTAACGTAAGGGTAAGAGAGATGTGTGGAAATAAAAAGAGCGTGGTTGAGAGAGCAGAAGAGGGTGTTTTGAAATGGTTTGGTCACATGGATAGAATGAGTGAGGAAAGATTGACCAAGAGGATATATGTGTCGGAGGTGGAGGGAACGAGGAGAAGTGGGAGACCAAATTGGAGGTGGAAAGATGGAGTGAAAAAGATTTTGAGTGATCGGGGCCTGAACATGCAGGAGGGTGAAAGGCGGGCAAGGAATAGGGTGAATTGGATCGATGTGGTATACCGGGGTTGACGTGCTGTCAGTGGATTGAATCAGGGCATGTGAAGCGTCTGGGGTAAACCATGGAAAGTTGTGTGGGGCCTGGATGTGGAAAGGGAGCTGTCGTTTCGGGCATTATTGCATGACAGCTAGAGACTGAGTGTGAACAAATGGGGCCTTTGTTGTCTTTTCCTAGCTCTATCTCGCACATATGAGGGGGGAGGGGGATGGTATTCCATGTGTGGCGAGGTGGCGATGGGAATGAATAAAGGCAGACAGTGTGAACTGTGTGCATGGGTATATATGTATGTGTCTGTGTGTGTATATATATGTGTACATTGAGATGTATAGGTATGTATATTTGCGCGTGTGGACGTGTATGTATATACATGTGTATGGGGGTGGGTTGGGCCATTTCTTTCGTCTGTTTCCTTGTGCTACCTCGCAAACGCGGGAGACAGCGACAAAGCAAAATGAAAAAATAAATTTTTTTTTTTTTTTTTTTTGCTTTGTCGCTGTCTCCCGCGTTTGCGAGGTAGCGCAAGGAAACAGACGAAAGAAATGGCCCAACCCACCCCCATACACATGTATATACATACGTCCACACACGCAAATATACATACCTACACAGCTTTCCATGGTTTACCCCAGACGCTTCACATGCCTTGATTCAATCCACTGACAGCACGTCAACCCCGGTATACCACATCGCTCCAATTCACTCTATTCCTTGCCCTCCTTTCACCCTCCTGCATGTTCAGGCCCCGATCACACTAAATCTTTTTCACTCCATCTTTCCACCTCCAATTTGGTCTCCCTCTTCTCCTCGTTCCCTCCACCTCCGACACATATATCCTCTTGGTCAATCTTTCCTCACTCATTCTCTCCATGTGACCAAACCATTTCAAAACACCCTCTTCTGCTCTCTCAACCACGCTCTTTTTATTTCCACACATCTCTCTTACCCTTACGTTACTTACTCGATCAAACCACCTCACACCACACATTGTCCTCAAACATCTCATTTCCAGCACATCCACCCTCCTGCGCACAACTCTATCCATAGTCCACGCCTCGCAACCATACAACATTGTTGGAACCACTATTCCTTCAAACATACCCATTTTTGCTTTCCGAGATAATGTTCTCGACTTCCACACATTCTTCAAGGCTCCCAGAATTTTCGCCCCCTCCCCCACCCTATGATCCACTTCCGCTTCCATGTTTCCATCCGCTGCCAGATCCACTCCCAGATATCTAAAACACTTCACTTCCTCCAGTTTTTCTCCATTCAAACTCACCTCCCAATTGACTTGACCCTCAACCGTACTGTACCTAATAACCTTGCTCTTATTCACATTTACTCTTAACTTTCTTCTTTCACACACTTTACCAAACTCAGTCACCAGCTTATGCAGTTTCTCACATGAATCAGCCACCAGCGCTGTATCATCAGCGAACAACAACTGACTCACTTCCCAAGCTCTCTCATCCCCAACAGACTTCATACTTGCCCCTCTTTCCAAAACTCTTGCATTCACCTCCCTAACAACCCCATCCATAAACAAATTAACCATGGAGACATCACACACCCCTGCCGCAAACCTACATTCACTGAGAACCAATCACTTTCCTCTCTTCCTATACGTACACATGCCTTACATCCTCGATAAAAACTTTTCACTGCTTCTAACAACTTGCCTCCCACACCATATATTCTTAATACCTTCCACAGAGCATCTCTATCAACTCTATCATATGCCTTCTCCAGATCCATAAATGCTACATACAAATCCATTTGCTTTTCTAAGTATTTCTCACATACATTCTTCAAAGCAAACACCTGATCCACACATCCTCTACCACTTCTGAAACCACACTGCTCTTCCCCAATCTGATGCTCTGTACATGCCTTCACCCTCTCAATCAATACCCTCCCATATAATTTGCCAGGAATACTCAACAAACTTATACCTCTGTAATTTGAGCACTCACTCTTATCCCCTTTGCCTTTGTACAATGGCACTATGCACGCATTCCGCCAATCCTCAGGCACCTCACCATGAGTCATACATACATTAAATAACCTTACCAACCAGTCAACAATACAGTCACCCCCTTTTTTAATAAATTCCACTGCAATACCATCCAAACCTGCTGCCTTGCCGGCTTTCATCTTCCGCAAAGCTTTTACTACCTCTTCTCTGTTTACCAAATCATTTTCCCTAACCCTCGCACTTTGCACACCACCTCGACCAAAACACCCTATATCTGCCACTCTATCATCAAACACATTCAACAAACCTTCAAAATACTCACTCCATCTCCTTCTCACATCACCACTACTTGTTATCACCTCCCCATTTGCGCCCTACACTGAAGTTCCCATTTGCTGCCTTGTCTTACGCACTTTATTTACCTCCTTCCAGAACATCTTTTTATTCTCCCTAAAATTTAATGATACTCTCTCACCCCAACTCTCATTTGCCCTTTTTTCACCTCTTGCACCTTTCTCTTGACCTCCTGTCTCTTTCTTTTATACGTCTCCCACTCAATTTCATTTTTTCCCTGCAAAAATCGTCCAAATGCCTCTCTCTTCTCTTTCACTAATACTCTTACTTCTTCATCCCACCACTCACTACCCTTTCTAATCAACCCACCTCCCACTCTTCTCATGCCACAAGCATCTTTTGCGCAATCCATCACCGATTCCCTAAATACTTCCCATTCCTCCCCCACTCCCCTTACTTCCATTGTTCTCACCTTTTTCCATTCTGTACTCAGTCTCTCCTGGTACTTCCTCACACAAGTCTCCTTCCCAAGCTCACTTACTCTCACCACCCTCTTCACCCCAACATTCACTCTTCTTTTCTGAAAACCCATACAAATCTTCACCTTAGCCTCCACAAGATAATGATCAGACATCCCTCCAGTTGCACCTCTCAGCACATTAACATCCAAAAGTCTCTCTTTCGCGCGCCTGTCAATTAACACGTAATCCAATAACGCTCTCTGGCCATCTCTCCTACTTACATAAGTATACTTATGTATATCTCGCTTTTTAAACCAGGTATTCCCAATCATCAGTCCTTTTTCAGCACATAAATCTACAAGCTCTTCACCATTTCCATTTACAACACTGAACACCCCATGTATACCAATTATTCCCTCAACTGCCACATTACTCACCTTTGCATTCAAATCACCCAACACTATAACCCGGTCTCGTGCATCAAAACCACTAACACACTTATTCAGCTGCTCCCAAAACACTTGCCTCTCATGATCTTTCTTCTCATGCCCAGGTGCATATGCACCAATAATCACCCATCTCTCTCCATCAACTTTCAGTTTTACCCATATTAATCGAGAATTTACTTTCTTACATTCTATCACATACTTCCACAATTATATATATATATATATATATATATATATATATATATATATATATATATATATATATATATAGGATTTTCATTTTTTGACTATGTAAATGGGAACTTCTGTTTTTCCATTATTTCACTTTTTATTTTCAGACTCTTAACGTATGTCCTTGAAGTCAATTTCAAGTAAAAGATTTATTTCTTAAATCCTAGTGGGCAGTTTAGGGTAATTATGTATCAAGTGATTGTAATAATAATAATAGGATGAAAAGAGTACACATGCATTACCTTATAACTTGAAAGAGAATTTTTCAATGTTAAGATTTTATAGAAAAACTAAAGGAATTTGATGCATTGCACAGAATCACTATTGACCATATTCCTTAGGATGTGCATATATTTCAAAAGTAAGTGTACAAAATCTTTGAGACAAAATTTTGAGATTTACCAGAGAAGAAATTAAATGTAATCTACTTTTTGGAAAGAAACATTAGTAAATATCGTATCCCAGATAAGGACTGTACAAATAAGTGAGAGAGGAAATTTTACTGTGAAAAATAGAAAAAAATCATATTCATTTATTTTTTATACTTTGTTGCTGTCTCCCGTGTTAGTGAGGTAGTGCAACAGACAAACAGAGGTAGGAAACAGACGAAAGAATGGCCCAACCCACCCACATACACATGTATATACAT
Organism: Panulirus ornatus; assembly: GCF_036320965.1. Taxonomy (NCBI): domain Eukaryota; kingdom Metazoa; phylum Arthropoda; class Malacostraca; order Decapoda; family Palinuridae; genus Panulirus; species Panulirus ornatus. Next base: position 75,885,827 of record NC_092224.1, on the reverse strand, counting down.
ACACGTCCACACACAGCACATATACATACCTATACATCTCAACGTATACACATATATACACATACAGACATATACATATATACACATGTACATAATTCATACTGTCTGCCCTTATTCATTCCTGTCGCCACCCTGCCACACATGAAATGACAACCCCCTCCCGTCACATGTGCGCGAGATAGCGCTAAGAAAAGACAACAAAGGCCACATTCGTTCACACTCAGTCTCTAGCTGTCATGTATAATGCATTGAAACCATAGCTCCCTTTCCACATCCAGGCCCCACAAAACTTTCCAAGGTTTACCCCAGACACTTCACATGCCCTAGTTCAATCCATTGACAGCACGTCAACCCCGGTATACCACATCGTTCCAATTCAATCTATTCCTTGCACGCCTTTCACCCTCCTGCATGTTCAGGCCCCGATCACTCAAAATCTTTCTCACTCCATCTTTCCACCTCCTATTTGATCTCCCACTTCTCCTAGTTCCCTCCACCTCTGACACATATATCCTCTTTGTCAATCTTTCCTCACTCATTCTCTCCATGTGACCAAACCATTTCAAAATACCCTCCTCTGCTCTCTCAACCACACTCTTTTTATTACCACACATCTCTCTTACCCTTTCATTACTTACTTGATCAAACCACCTCACACCACATATTGTCCTCAAACATCTCATTTCCAGCACATCCACCCTCCTTTGCACAACTCTATCTATAGCCCACTCCTCGCAACCATATAACATTGTTAGAACCTCTATTCCTTCAAACATACCCATTTTTGCTTTCCAAGATAATGTTCTCGACTTCCACACATTTTTCAATGCTCCCAGAACTTTCGCCCCCTCCCCCACCCTAGGATTCACTTCCGCTTCTATGGTTCCATCCGCTGCCAAATCCACTCCCAGATATCTAAAACACTTCACTTCCTCCAGTTTTTCTCCATTCAAACTTATCTCCCCTACCGTACCTAATAACCTTGCTCCTATTCACATTTACTCTCAGCTTTCTTCTTTCACATACTTTACAAAACTCAGTCACCAGCTTTTGCAGTCTCACCCGAATCAGCCACCAGCGCTGTATCATCAGCGAACAACAACTGACTCACTTCCCAAGCTCTCTCATCCACAACAGACTGCATACTTACCCCTCTTTTCAAAACTCTTGCATTCACCTCCCAAACAACCCCATCCATAAACAAATTAAACAACCAATGAGACATCACACAGCCCTTCTGCAAACCCACATTCACTGAGAACCAAACACTTTCCTCTCTTCCTGCACATACACATGACTTACATCCTCGATAAAAACTTTTCACTGCTTCTAACAACTTACCTCCCACACCATATATTCTTAATACCTTCCACAGAGCATCTCTATCAACTTTATCATATGCCTTCTCCAGATCCATAAATGCTACATACAAATCCATTTGCTTTTTGTAAGTATTTCTCACATACATTTTTCAAAGCAAACACCTGATCCAAACATCCTCTACCACTTCTGAAACCACACTGCTCTTCCCCAATCTGATGCTCTGTACATGCCTTCACCCTCTCAATCAACACCCTCCCATATAATTTCCCAGGAATTTGAGCACTCACTCGTATCCCCTTTGCCTTTACAGTGGCACTATGCAAGCATTCTGCCAGCACCTCCCCATGAGTCATACATACACTAAATAACCTTACCAACCAGTCAACAATACAGTCACCCCCTTTTTTAATAAATTCCACTGCAGTACCATCCAAACCCACTCCCTTGACAGATTTCATCTTCCGCAAAGCTTTTACTACCTCTTCTCTGTTTGCCAAATCATTCTCCCTAACCCTCTCACTTTGCACACCACCTCAACCAAAACACCCTATATCTGCCACTCTATCATCAAACACATTCAACAAACCTTCAAAATACTCACTCCATCTCCTCACATCACCACTACTTGTTATCACCTCCCCATTTGCCCCCTTCACTGATGTTCCCATTTGCTCCCTTGTCTTATGCACTTTATTTACTTCCTTCCAAAACATCTTTTTATTCTCTAAAATTTAATGACCCTCTCACCCCAACTCTCATTTGCCCTCTTTTTGCCTCTTGCACCTTTCTCTTGACCTCCAGCCTCTTTCTTTTATACATCTCCCACTCATTTGCATTATTTCCCTGCAAAAATCGTCCAAATGCCTCTCTCTTCTCTTTCACTAATAATCTTACTTCTTTATCCCACCACTCACTACCCTTTCTAATCTGCCCACCTCCCACACTTCTCATGCCACAAGCATCTTTTGCACAAGCCATCACTGCTTCCCGAAATACATCCCAGTCCTCCCCCACTCCCCTTACATCCTTTGTTCTCACCTTTTTCCATTCTGTACTCAGTCTCTCCTGGTACTTCCTCACACAAGTCTCCTTCCCAAGCTCACTTACTCTCACCACTCTCTTCACCCAAACCTTCTCTCGTCTTTTTCTGAAAACTCTCTACAAACCTTCACCTTCGCCTCCACAAGATAATGATCAAACATCCCTCCAGTTTCACCTCTTAGCACATTAACATCCAAAAGTCTGTCTTTCTCACGCTATCAATTAACATGTAATCCAATAACGCTCTCTGGCCATCTCTCCTACATACATACATATACTTATGTCTATCTCTCTTTTTAAACAGGCATTCCCAATCACCAGTCCTTTTTCAGCACATAAATCTACAAGCTCATCACCATTTCCATTTACAACACTGAACATCCCATGTACACCAATTATTCCCTCAACTACCACATTACTCACCTTTGCATTCAAATCACCCATCACTATAACCCGGTCTCGAGCATCAAAACTACTAACACACTCACTCAGCTACTTCCAAAACACTTGCCTCTCATGATCTTTCTTTTCATGCCCAGGTGTATATGCACCAATAATTACCCATTTCTCTCCATCCACTTTCAGTTTTACCCATATCAATCTAGAGTTTACTTTCTTACACTCTGTCAGATACTCCCACCACTCCTGTTTCAGTAGTGCTACTCCTGAATTTTGTTAGAATTGTCACCTACAGTTCACAAGTTCCATGATCCAAACATCTGTAACTTAGAGATCAATTGTAAATGTGTATATATTATCACTAGTGATAAGGAAGAAAAAAAATCATATATCAAGTAAAAATTTTAATAAGTGAGAATTTCCTGTGTCTCATCATTATTTATCTGGAGAAAATCCTGTGTCTCATCATTATTTATCTATCTATATCTCTGATGCCCATTCCCTTTGGGGACTCCCTTAAGGGGGTGGCCACAGCAATAGTCTCCATAACTTTTGAAATCTATTCCACTTATTAGCCTTTTAGTGGCCCCATCCTTAACAAACCATTGTCTGAGGGCAACCCTAGCATAATGTTTTCAGAGACTACTACCTAATGCTCACACCTTCTACTTAATAGTCCTGTCTAATGTTCCTGCTTACTGCTACTATCTGTTGCTTCTGCTGTTTTGCTTAAAGGTGTTCCTAGCTTATACACTCACCACAGGAAAATCGAGTTACAAATATCGAGCTGTATGAGTTGTGTTGTCAAGTACTATGTTTGACAAGGAGAGATTTTATGATTATGGACAGAATGCCAGCAGTCCATGTTTGGATAAAATGGTTAATCCGGCAAGGCTTTGGAACCAAGAATGCTGGAAAATCAGTGGTGTACCTGTACAATGAATCATTTTACAAATTTACTATACAAGTTCCAATCTTAATAATTCTGAATCTTAGGGGTCTGAGCCCCTCAGCTCTAGAGGTTGACCATAAAAACACTTAGACTTGAAACTTTTGATAAAAATTTAATGGTAGTATGCAATACTCATAGTCACAATATGCAGCTAGTTCAGCTGAGAAGAAAAGAGGTTAAAGGTCAGCCTTGGGCTTGACAACTACATGCTTTTGTTAGAATTGTCATTTACAGCTCACAAGTTCCATGATCCAAACATCTGTAACTTAGAGACTAACTGTAAATTTGTATATATTATCACTAGAGATAAGGAAGAAAGACTACTACCCACTTATCTCAAATGTGTTGTACAAGGCGACTAAGGGTGGGGCTTGGAAATCTTCCCCTCCTCTATTTCTTTCCAAAAGGAGGGAAAATAAGAAAGTGGCAAATGAGAATCTTTATTTCTTTAAGGCTTAGTCATCTGTTCTGGACACTACCTTACTCACATCAGAAATAATAAACAAGTATGAAAGAATATGTACAGGTTAAGCATCCCCAATCTGAAAATCTGAAATCCGAAATACCCTAAAATCCAAAACATTATGATCGGCAACATGACATTACGAGTGGAAAATTGCACACCCGATCTCACTTATCCATGCTGGGCTCTGATAATCTGTTGGTGCCAGTTTATTACAAACCATCATCACCACCAAACCTATGTGCATTACTCACTGTGTATTTTGCTTATTCTCTGCTCTGTGGTACAATGATATTGTTGAAAATGTCTAAAAGGCCTCCTGGAAGAAGTGGATATCAAAGAAGTTTTTTTACATCTATAATGAGGCTCCAGTTGTTCATTCACTGACCAATAATGAAATAGCTGAAATGTTTCTGAATCATACCCATAGGGGCATCTACAAGCCTTTTTGACATTTTCAACAATATTATTGTACCACAGAGCAGAGAATAAGCAAAATACACAGTGAGTAATGCATGTAGGTTTGGTGGTGATGATGGTTTGTAATAAACTGGCGCCAACAGAGCTTGAGAATCCAGCATGGACAAGTGAGATCAGGTGTGGAATTTTCCACTTGTAACATCATGTTGCTGATCATAATGTTTTGGACCCCTAAGATTCAGAATCATTATGATTGGAACTCATGCAGTAAATTTGTAAAATGATTCATTGTACAAGTTCACCCCCGATTTTCCAGCACTCTTGGTTCCAAAGCCTTGCCAGATTAACCAGTTTGCTGGACCAACCATGACACATAATAATAATTCATCAACACACCTCTAACCCACTAATTATACATCTCCCATGCATCTAAAGTATACCAGGGACTGCTAGAATTTAACATCAAACATTAGATGTTTTGAGCACCCTAAGATGGTAATTCTGTCTGTAGATTGATTGAATCCTGTGGGGTCTTCTTCATCTTCTGTTGTTAGTGTTTTCCTAGATGTGCATTGCCAGAATAATGCAATTTCATGTGCATTATACACCTGCTCAGGACTGAGGTGCTCGTCAGCTACGAGTTTCGCAAATTACAAATCCATCCACTTACTCGGTAGCTCTGTGGTTTGCAGACCGCTTTTCTCCGCAGTCCATTCCTGGAAATTCCATGACGCTTATTGAATCTTTGAAGCTGTCCTTCACTATAGTCATGCTCATGTTGTAGTAAGTTCTTTATGGAACAACTTAGCCTGGTCCATTATCATGCTACCTGACAGGTCCACTCCATCACTCCGATGCTGTCGAAACCATTCCATCATCACTCGATCGTGCTCAGTACTCTTACCATCTTTCACAGTTTTTCCAATCATCATTTGCTTCTTGGAATTGCTGTCCGCATAGAATTTCAATATTTTCTCCCTTTGCCTCTTTATATCATAAACAGTTGATGAACCAATACTGTGGATGTCACACAGCTTACAGCTTATGCACCGAAAACACCATGGTCCATTTTTTCAAGTTCTACTTTACCTTGGATTGATATGGATTGGTGTTTACGTTTGACACCACGACTGACACTCTCACATATCTTAGAAGCCATAGCTAGGGTTAGAGTTGAGTAAAATATGCTAAGAATCTCACAGAATTGCAGTATCACCACCAACAAGTGCAGTGTAAAGAATGTAAATAAGCGCGCCCCACACACAATGCCATCTGTGGCCGCCCAGTAAACTAGTCTGGTGGCCACAGTAATTTCAAGTTCCCTCACGTAATTTTGTTTGGACTAAAGGAGGTGCCGAACCATCAGTTGCCGGAAATTCAGTGGTGTACCTTTATCATGATATAGTATGTTGTAAAGCAGGCAGAAAAAGTGATTAATATTATAGAAAAATGAGAACAGATTTTTTTTAATACATGAAAGACTGGTAAGATAGCATGGCAATTTAGAAGAAATTGGTTTTGTAAGAATTCAACATGCAAAGCTAGCCAAAAAACTAGCCTTTGGGATAGATAAATGCTGATAAATGAAATAATACTTAGTGGTGAGCATAGTTCACGAAGAGATTAATGAGCAAATGTTTCCTACATGTACAAAGAATGTTTTTTCTGAAACAATCAGTTTTATGAAGGATGTCATCTACTTTGAATTTTATTTTTCTTCAGACGCGGCATGGTATATGGGCGAAAAGTCATTGATGTCCGAGTGTGTGCTTGCCCTACTAGAGATATTAAAACTGATGAGCAAGCAGTACTGAACAGAGGAACTAAACGGAAGGCCCCTTTAGTTCAAGTAAGTTGATGATTTGTGTTGCATGGTTACCCATTACCCCATAGTACAGCATTGGGAAAGTTCCAACTGTGAAAATTTTCTATTTTCCGAGAAGGTAAATTTGATAATAAGTTTTCCCTTCAGTTTTAAAGCTAGATCTGTACACCTTTTTTCACTCCAAACTAACTACATTCTCTTTGTTATTATTTTCTTGATTAGTAATGTTGTAACATTAACATTTTGGAAAGTTTGATGATCGTTTTATCTCCTATGAAAAGTTTTTTCAGTTTTTAAATCACACATGTAATATGCATTCACCTCCCACATCCCATTCCCTCACTTTCCACATCCCACACTCGGTGCCCTCGCTCTCCACCTACACCCCCACCCTCCTTTCCTCACTCTCCACATTCCAGATGCCCCACCCTCCGGAGTCTCACTCTCCACATCCCTCACTCCCTAACCCTTCAAATCTTACTAAAAAGAATTGCAAAGAAGAGGAGAAAAGAGAAATCATTGTTAAAAATGGTGAAGCATTCATGACCAAGTGTGATCACTTTAAAAAGTGAAGCACAGTTAAGAGATTAAAACAACCTGTTCTCAGGTGCATTAGATGTAATGCTAGAATGCATTACTATGTAAATGTTGACATATATGATGTAAAGACAGTATTTGCATTTCATGCAAAAGAAACTTTTTAGCATACGAGACAATCTATGGATGAGGTAGACATTGATAGAGAAGGTGATACAGAAAATGGTGCAAGTTTGATTGAGGATTGAATAGAGATGCAGGACAGTGTGATTTCTAGTAAATATAAAAGGTTTAGAGTTGTAAGGTAGTCAGATGCCCAGTTCTTCAAAGATTGGAGGAACAAAGAAAAAACTAGCAGTGGACAAGGCTGAAATAGAGATAAGAAGTGAAAGAATTGGAATAAGGAACAAACGAGAAGGAAAAGGTAGGTGACACTGACGATGATACTACCAAGATATGTAAAAACTGCCTGTGGGGAAAAATGCAAATTGCAAATTTAATAATGTATTTAGAAATCCCTGTATATCAGGTGCCTTGAGAGGCTAAGGAAAGCCCTTGCCCAAATGGGTCATAAGTAAGATCAAAGCAATTCTGCAACACTATGGTGGAGTTTGTATTTATTCATATTTATTATACTTTGTCGCTGTCTCCCACGTTAGTGAGGTAGCGCAAGGAAACAGACGAAAGAATGGTCCAGCCCACCCACATACACATGTATATACATACACGTCCACACACGCACATATACATACCTATACGTCTCAACGTATACACATATATATATATACACACACAGACATATACATATATACGTATAACATGTACATAATTCATACTGTCTGCCCTTATTCATTCCCGTCGCCACCCCACCACACATGAAATGATCCCCCCTGCATGTGTGCGAGGTAGCACTAGGAAAAGACAACAAAGGCCACATTCGTTCACACTCAGTCTCTAGCTGTCATGTAATAAAGCACCGAAACCACAGCTCCCTTTCCACATCCAGGCCCCACAGAACTTTCCATGGTTTACCCCAGATGCTTCACATGCCCTGGTTCAATCCATTGACAGCACGTCGACCCCGGTATACCACATTGTTCCAATTCACTCTATTCCTTGCATGCCTTTCACCCTCCTGCATGTTCAGGCCCTGATCATGCCAAATCTTTATCACTCCATCTTTCCACCTCCAATTTAGTCTCCCACTTCTTGTTCCCTCCACCTTTGACACAAATATCCTCTTTGTCAATCTTTCCTCACTCATTCTCTCCTTGTGACCGAACCATTTCAAAACACCCTCTTCTGCTTTCTCAACCACACTCTTTTTATTACCACACATCTCTCTTACCCTTTCATTACTTACTCGATCAAGTTTATATCTGTCCTTAATATGTACTGGGCACACAGAATAGATGATAATGATATACCAAAGAGCTAAGATTTGAACCCAGTCCTACCACACGGCAGGCCAGTATGCTACCCATTGGACCACAAGGCAACAAAAGCTTTCATTTCAAACCAACCAGTGGTTAGTGATATCCGCTGTCACATCAGTTGACCTGAGAGACCTGTGAAAGCTTGCACCTGTACAGTTCATCCAACACTACGGTAGAATTTACATGTCTTTAACATGCACTGGACACAATGAATAGATAATGACAATTTACCTATGGGTGAGGAGGATTCAAAACCAGTCCTATCATGTGGCAAGCTGGTATGCTACCCTTTGGACCACAAGGCAACAAAAGTTTTCATCTCAGACCAACCAGTGGTTTGTGAGATCCCTTGCCATAGCACATGACCTGGGAGGCTAGGAAGGCCCACACCTGCACAGGGCAGAGGTACAAGCAAATCAGTCCTCCAACAGTACAATAGAGTTTATATGTACTTAAAATGTACTGTACACATGGAGTAGATCATGATAATTTACCTAAGAGGGAGAGGGACTAAAACTCAGTCCTTCCATGTAGCAGGCTGGTATGCTACCCATTTAACTACAAGTCAACAAAAGCTTTCATCAAAGATTAACCCATGGTCATTGGGATCCACTTTCACGTCACATAACCTGAGAGGCAAGGAAAAGTACACTCCTGCACAGGTCATAGGCACGACCTAATCGATCCCCCAACACTATGGTGAAGTTTATATTTCCTTAACATGTACTGTACACATTACTTAACATGTACTGTACACATGGAATAGATTATGATAATTTACCTGAGGTGGAGGAGGACTTGAACCCAGTCCTTACATGCAGCAAGCAGGTATGCTACCCATTGTACAACAAGACAGCAGTACCTTTCATCACAGACTAACCCATGGTCATTGGGATCCCCTTTCATGTCACATGACCTGAGAGGCTAGGGAAAGTACACACCTGCATGGGTCATAGGCATGACCAAATCAATCCTCCAACACTATGGTAGAGTTTACATGTCTTTAACATGTGGTAGTCACATGCAATGGATGATAAGGAACCTATGGGTGAGAAAGATTTGAACATAGTAATCCCGCACAGTAAGCCAGTATACTACCCATTGGAGCACGAAGTGACAAAAGCTTTCATCTCAGACCAACCAGTGGTTGGTAAGATCCCCCTTCACATTATGTGACCTGAGAGGCTAGAGAAAGCCAAGGCCTGCCCAGGTCATAGGTACCATCGTATCAGTCTTCTAACACTGCAGTAGAGTTTGTGTGTCTTTAATATGTACTGGACATGTAGATAGATTTACCTATGGGCAAGGGGGGATTCAAACCCAATCCTGCCATGCAGCAGGTTGGTGTGCTACCCATTGGATCACAAGGTGACAAAAGTTTTCATATTAGACCAACCAATGTTCAATGAGATTCCCATCATATCAAGTGACCTGAGAGGTTACGTAAAGCCTGTGACCACACAGGTTATAGTTACCATTAGATGAATCCTCTAACACTATGGTAGAGTTTACATGAGTTTAACATGCACTGGACTCATGGAATAGATAACAGTTTTCCTATGGGTGAAGAGGATTTGAACCATTCCCACTGTGCAGCAGATTTTTACACAACCCATTGGACCGTAAGGCAACAAAAGCTTTCATCTCAGACCACCCAGTGGTCAGTTAGGTTCCCCTTCACATCACATAACCTGAGAGGCTAGGTAAAGCTTGCATTTGCATGGGTCATAGGTACCATAAAAGCAATCCTCCAACACTAACCCATCTATAAGTAAATTCAATAGTCATGATGACATCATGTACCCCTGCCTCAGACCCACCCTCTTTTGGAACTATTTTGTGTCCTCATTTCCTACTTGGACACATCTTATTCTTTTGAAGAAAACTTTTCACTGCTTCAAGCAACTTTCTTCCAATACTTTGTATTCACAACTCTTACCACAGTGCACCTCTATCTACCATATCATATGCTTTCTCAAGATCCATAAATGCCACATACAGTTCATTCTGTTTCTCCAAGTATGCCTCTTACACTTTTTTCATAAAAACACATTTTGCCTCACCAAGCTGATACTCTGTGCAAGCTACTACCCTCTCAGTCACTACTCTCCGATACAAGTTGACAGATACGTATAACAAACTTACACATCTTTGATCTGAATTCTCCCAATCCTCAGGCACTTCACCATGAGTCATACATACACTGAAAATTCTAACTAACCAAAAACAACAAAGTTACCCCTTTCTTAAGAAATTCAGTTGCAGTCCCATACACACTAAATACTTTGCTTGACCTCATCTTACATAAGGCTCTCACCACCTCTTGTCTTTTCACCAAACTATTTCCCATGATTCTTGCACTTTGCTAACCTGCACATTCAGAACATCCCAATCTGCCACCCTATCATCAAACACAATGTTTTAGTTGCAGAAACGTACAACTTACAAGCTTTATTGAATAAACTTATACCTCTGTAATTTGAACATTCACTTTTGTCTCTTGCCCCTTTCCTCTATATAGAAGCACCATACAGGCATTCTGCCAGTACTTTGATACTTCACCATTAGCCATACATTCACTGAAAATCCCAACTAACTGATTAACAATGCAATTGCTGCCATTTCTAAGAAATTCATTTGCAATCCCAAGCAATCAGAATTATCAAAGGCTTTGAAAATCATGATCGAACAAGTTACTGGAGATTTCATACAATCTTGTAGACAAATGTTTCACATTGAACAAGGCAAAGCATTTTTTTTTCAACAGATTGTTAACCTTTACTCCAATCTCTTTGCTGGACTTCATCTTACACAAGGCTTTCACCGTCTCTTTTCTGTTCATCAAACCATTTTCCATGACTCTCTCATTCTGCTTACCTCCACATTTAAATCATACCCCATTGACCACCCTATCACCAAACACAAAGAACATTTTAGTGGTAGAAACTTAAAGCTTACCATCTACATTCAACAAACCTTTGTAATTTGAGCATTCACTTTTGTCCCCCGTCCCTCTTGCTTTGAAACATTGGCACTATACAGGCAATCTGCCAGTTCTCAGGCACCTCACCATGAGCCATACAGAAACTGAAAATCCTATCCCACCAACAACACAATCACTTCCTTTCTTAAAAAAATTAACTACTATCCTGTACACCTCAGCTGCTTTGCCAGATTTCATCTTGCATGAGGTTTTAACCTACTCTTCTTTTTCACCGAACCACTTTGCTTACCTCCACATACAAAGCATCCCACATCCTTCATCCTACCATCAAACATAGTAAACTTTCCAATGGTGAAAACAGGATATCAAAGCAGAAAGTACCTCACCACCCAACTCTTCAATGGTTCAGCTGGTAGTGGAAAAATATATATGAAAAAATACCATGCAACATTGTGCCAAGATACTGGTATGGAGATTTAATATGAAAATGTGGACTGAATAAAGTTTTCCATGAATTTGATGATATCTGATATGCAGCAGGATTCTGGAAACAAAGTAAAATTAATGAGAAAAGTACTTTCTTATTCATAAGAGATGTCATCGTAGTAATTGCCTAACTTTGATTTAATGTTATTTATAGTGTTAGCATCTAGTACTTAGGGAGGTAGTTCATTCCAAAGTTCACCTCTTAGTATATCATAAAGAAAAAAGTCCCCTACAATGCTGTTACACCTTCATCTTTATATCAATAATTCTGGTCGATGAGTTGGTTTTTCAATTTTCAAAACCTTGATTTTTAACAAAAAACCCACCATGTTTGGTTGATTTTTTTTATCCAATCTTATTGTATACCCTTATCATCTTTGTCTTTCATATCTTCTTTATCTTCCACCTGCAGGAAAAGGTACCATTAGTGTCAAGAAAGAAACCTAGACCCATAGAGCCCAAAGCTGAACCTCAAGAGGATGATAAGGTTTTTTGCATTCCTGTAAGTGAATGATGTTTTGATTGCCCATTTTTTCTAAAGCTGGTTTGCATATTTTCTCAAATACTCTCAAGACCACTTCATTGTAGGGTCTTGGAGAGAGGATCAGGCTTACTGGGATGGGGGGCTTGGGAGGTGATTCATTTGCTGAATACAGATGAAACAGCTTTGGTGGCAAACTCAAGCAAGAAACTGCTGAACTGGTGTCTCATATTAATTTAAGAGTTAATGTCAATAAAGTAAGGTTAAGAGGATTAGCACAGGGTGAGACAAATTTTGAAAGTGAGTTTGAATGAAGAAAACCTAGAAGTTGTGATGAGTAGTTAATGAAATGAATGACCATACGTTGGTAGTTGGCTTTGGTTAACTCTTGTTTCTATTGTTGTTTTATTGTTATTGTCAAGGCAGCCAACCCACGCTGTGTCAATCCCAGCCAGGCAGCCAGCCTTACACTATTGCCCTGTACATGTTGCTGTTGGTTGCTCAAAAGAGAACTGGAGATTTTATTGATTCTTTTAATATGACCTTACACCACATGGTGGCAGCGGTGAACTGGACTGCGTTTTGAAGGATGGTTATGGTGTAAGCACACCTCTTACAACCACCACATGCAGAATGCTGCCAAGTTGTGGAGGGATTGGAGAAGCTGATGGGTGTTATGCAATGGTGACGGAATGGAGCAATAAGAAGCCAGAGGTTCAAGTATCAGGGTTGTTGACTGTAATTGGACCTGAATTGCACAAGTTTTTTGACCACATTCAAAATTACTACAGAGGAAAAGAAAGACATGAAACAAGTGCTACAAACTTTTGAAGACTATTGCTAACCCTTGCACAGCACAACGCTTAAGAGGTACAGGTTCAACCTATGTGGACGACAGCCAAGCAAGTTTGAATGGAGAAAAATTGGAGGAAGTAAAGTGTTTTAGATATCTGGGAGTGGATCTGGCAGTGGATGGAACCATGGAAGCGGAAGTGGATCATAGGGTGGGGGAGGGGGCGAAAATTCTGGGAGCCTTGAAGAATGTGTGGAAGTCGAGAACATTATCTCGGAAAGCAAAAATGGGTATGTTTGAAGGAATAGTGGTTCCAACAATGTTGTATGGTTGCGAGGCGTGGGCTATGGATAGAGTTGTGCGCAGGAGGGTGGATGTGCTGGAAATGAGATGTTTAAGGACAATGTGTGGTGTGAGGTGGTTTGATCGAGTAAGTAATGTAAGGGTAAGAGAGATGTGTGGAAATAAAAAGAGGGTGGTTGAGAGAGCAGAAGAGGGTGTTTTGAAATGGTTTGGGCACATGGAGAGAATGAGTGAGGAAAGATTGACCAAGAGGATATATGTGTCGGAGGTGGAGGGAACGAGGAGAAGTGGGAGACCAAATTGGAGGTGGAAAGATTGAGTGAAAAAGATTTTGAGTGATCGGGGCCTGAACATGCAGGAGGGTGAAAGGAGGGCAAGGAAAAGAGTGAATTGGATTGATGTGGTATACCGGGGTTGACGTGCTGTCAGTGTATTGAATCAGGGCATGTGAAGCGTGTGGGGTAAACCATGGAAAGCTGTGTAGGTATGTATATTTGCGTGTGTGGACGTATGTATATACATGTGTATGGGGGTGGGTTGGGCCATTTCTTTCGTCTGTTTCCTTGCGCTACCTCGCAAACGCAAGAGACAGTGACAAAGAAAAAAAAATATATATATATATATTATCCCTGGGGATAGGGGAGAAAGAATACTTCCCACGTATTCCCTGCGTCTTGTAGAAGGCGACTAAAAGGGGAGGGAGCTGGAGGCTGGAAATCCTATATATATATAGCAAGGTTATTAGGTACAGTAGGGGTGAGGGTCAAGTCAATTGGGAGGTGAGTTTGAATGGAGAAAAACTGGAGGAAGTGAAGTGTTTTAGATATCTGGGAGTGGATCTGTCAGCGGATGGAACCATGGAAGCGGAAGTGGATCATAGGGTGGGGGAGGGGGCGAAAATTTTGGGAGCCTTGAAAAATGTGTGGAAGTCGAGAACATTATCTCGGAAAGCAAAAATGGGTATGTTTGAGGGAATAGTGGTTCCAACAATGCTGTATGGTTGCGAGGCGTGGGCTATGGATAGAGATGTGCGCAGGAGGATGGATGTGCTGGAAATGAGATGTTTGAGGACAATGTGTGGTGTGAGGTGGTTTGATCGAGTAAGTAACGTAAGGGTAAGAGAGATGTGTGGAAATAAAAAGAGCGTGGTTGAGAGAGCAGAAGAGGGTGTTTTGAAATGGTTTGGGCACATGGAGAGAATGACTGAGGAGAGATTGACCAAGAGGATATATGATATATATATATATATATGTAGGAAGAGAGGAAAGTGATTGGTTCTCAGTGAATGTAGGTTTGCGGCAGGGGTGTGTGATGTCTCCATGGTTGTTTAATTTGTTTATGGATGGGGTTGTTAGGGAGGTAAATGCAAGAGTTTTGGAAAGAGGGGCAAGTATGAAGTCTGTTGGGGATGAGAGAGCTTGGGAAGTGAGTCAGTTGTTGTTCGCTGATGATACAGCGCTGGTGGCTGATTCATGCGAGAAACTGCAGAAGCTGGTGACTGAGTTTGGTAAAGTGTGTGGAAGAAGAAAGTTAAGAGTAAATGTGAATAAGAGCAAGGTTATTAGGTACAGTAGGGTTGAGGGTCAAGTCAATTGGGAGGTGAGTTTGAATGGAGAAAAACTGGAGGAAGTGAAGTGTTTTAGATATCTGGGAGTGGATCTGGCAGTGGATGGAACCATGGAAGCGGAAGTGGATCATAGGGTGGGGGAGGGGGCGAAAATTCTGGGAGCCTTGAAGAATGTGTGGAAGTCGAGAACATTATCTCGGAAAGCAAAAATGGGTATGTTTGAAGGAATAGTGGTTCCAACAATGTTGTATGGTTGTGAGGCGTGGGCTATGGATAGAGTTGTGCACAGGAGGATGGATGTGCTGGAAATGAGATGTTTGAGAACAATGTGTGGTGTGAGGTGGTTTGATCGAGTAAGTAACGTAAGGGTAAGAGAGATGTGTGGAAATAAAAAGAGCGTGGTTGAGAGAGCAGAAGAGGGTGTTTTGAAGTGGTTTGGGCACATGGAGAGAATGAGTGAGGAAAGATTGACCAAGAGGATATATGTGTCGGAGGTGGAGGGAACGAAGAGAAGAGGGAGACCAAATTGGAGGTGGAAAGATGGAGTGAAAAAGATTTTGTGTGATCGGGGCCTGAACATGCAGGAGGGTGAAAGGAGGGCAAGGAATAGAGTGAATTGGAGCGATGTGGTATACCGGGGTTGATGTGCTGTCAGTGGATTGAATCAAGGCATGTGAAGCGTCTGGGGTAAACCATGGAAAGCTGTGTAGGTATGTATATTTGCGTGTGTGGACGTATGTATATACATGTGTATGGGGGGGTTGGGCCATTTCTTTCGTCTGTTTCCTTGCGCTACCTCGTAAACGTGGGAGACAGCGACAAAGTATAATAAAAAAAAATAATAAAATATATATATATATATATATATATATATATATATATATATATATATATATATATATATATATATTTCAATTATTTATTCATTTATTTTACTTTGTCGCTGTCTCCCGCATTGGTGAGGTAGCGCAAGTAAACAGACTAAAGAATGGCCCAACCCACCCACATACACATGTATATACATACACATCCACGCACGCAAATATACATACCTGTACATCTCAACGTATACATATATACCCACAGACATATACATATATACACATATACATAATTCATACTGTTTGCCTTTATTCATTCCCATCGCCACCCCGCCACACATGAAATAACAACCCCCTACCCCCTGCATGTGCGCGAGGTAGCGCTAGGAAAAGACAACAAAGACCACATTCGTTCACACTCAGTCTCTGGCTGTCATGTAATATTGCACCGAAACCACAGCTCCCTTTCCACATCCAGGCCCCACAAAACTTTCCATGGTTTACCCTAGACGCTTCGTAAGCCCTGGTTCAATCCATTAACAACACGTCGACTTCGGTATATGCAGTATGCAGTCTGTTGTGGATGAGAGAGCTTGGGAAGCGAGTCAGTTGTTGTTCGCTGATGATACAGCACTGGTGACTGATTTGTGTGAGAAACTGCAGAAGCTGGTGACCGAGTTTGGCAAAGTGTGTGAAAGAAGAAAGCTGAGAGTAAATGTGAATAAGAGCAAGGTTATTAGGGACAGTAGGGTTGAGGGACAAGTCAATTGGGAGGTAAGTTTGAATGGAGAAAAACTGGAGGAAGTGAAGTGTTTTAGATATCTGGGAGTGGATTTGGCAGCAGATGGAACCATGTAAGCAAAAGTGAATCATAGGGTGGGGGAGGGGGCAAAAGTTTTGGGAGCGTTGAAGAATGTGTGGAAGTAGAGAACATTATCTCGGAAAGTAAAAATGGGTATGTTTGAAGGAATAGTGGTTCCAATAATGTTATATGATTGCGAGGCGTGGGCTATAGATAGAGTTGTGCGGAGGATGTTTGAGGACAATATGGTGTGAGGTGGTTTGATCGAGTAAGTAATAATAGGGTAAGAGAGAGATGTGTGGTAATAAAAAAAGTGTGGTTGAGAGAGCAGAAGAGGGTTTTTTTGAAATGGTTTGGTCACATGGAGAGAATGAGTGAGAAAAGATTGACTAAGAGGATGTATGTGTCAAAGGTGGAGGGAACGAGAAGTGGGAGACCAAATTGGAGATGGAAAGATGGGTTGAAAAAGATTTTGAGTGATCGGGGCCTGAACATGCAGGAGGATGAAAGGTGTGTAAGGAATACAGTGAATTGGAACAATGTGGTATACCGGGGTTGACGTGCTGTCAATTGATTGAACCAGGGCGTGTGAAGCGTCTGGGGTAAACCATGGAAAGTTCTATGGGGCCTGGATGTGGAATAAACCATGGAAAGTTCTATGGGGCCTCGATGTGGAAAGGGAGCTGTGGTTTCGGTGCATTATACATGACAGCTATTGACTGAGTGTGAACAAATGTGGCCTTTGTTGTCTTTTCCTAGCGCTACCTCGTGCACATGCAGGGGGAGGGGGTAGTCATTTCATGTGTGGCGGGGTGGCGATGAGAATGAATATAGTCAGACAGCATGAATTATGTACATTTGTATATATGTATGTCTATGTGTTTATATATATATATGTATATGTTGAGATGTATAGGTATGTATATTTGCATGTGTGGACATGTATGTATATACATATGTATATGTGGGTGGGTTGGGTCATTCTTTCGTCTGTTTCCTTGCGCTACCTCGCTGACGCGGGAGACAGCGACAAAGTAAAATAAATAAATTAATATATTATATATATATATATATATATATATATATATATATATATATATATATATATATATATATATATATATATTATTATTATTATTATTATTATTATTTTTTATTATTTTGTTTCGTCGCATTTGCGAGGTAGCGCAAGGAAACAGACGAAAGAAATGGCCCAACCCACCCCCATACACATGTATATACATACACGTCCTCACACGCATATATACATAACTATACATCTCAATGTACACATATATATACACACACACACACAGACATATACATATATACACATGTACATAATTCATACTGTCTGCCTTTATTCATTCCCATCGCCACCTCACCACACATGGAATAACATCCCCCTCCCCCCTCATGTGTGCGAGGTAGCGCTAGGAAAAGACAACAAAGGCCCCATTCGTTCACACTCAGTCTCTAGCTGTCATGTAATAATGCCCAAAACCACAGCTCCCTTTCCACATCCAGGCCCCACAGAACTTTCCATGGTTTACCCCAAACGCTTCACATGCCCTGTCATACACATGTGTGTATGACAGGATGGGCTAATCTTCATCTTTTTCCTGGTGCTACCTCACTGATGTGGGAAACAGCAGTTATGTATAATGAATGTGATATTGGAAAGGATCACAATTTTGCGTGTGATTAAGATATTCCTGGAAGTCCACGAGGAAAATGAAAGGCGATAAGTTACCAAGTGCACTTTCGTGTAATAATCACATCATCAGGGGAGACACAAGAGAGAAATATAAGTCAGTGATATACATCGAAGAGACGAAGCTAGAATGCCATTTGGTAAACATGCGATTGTCCAAGACGTACAACGAGCTTTCATAAACTTATCATTTTACAGATTTTATCAACAATAAAGTTATCTAATTAGAATAGACCATCACTAATATTAAGATTACAATTCTTTGTGTATTTGATAATAGAAGATTCAGTGATATTTCTCATGGTAATAGAGTTAGAGTTAATAATTGAGATGGCATTACTCCAGTCAATATGATGATCATAGTTTTTAATGTGATTAAACAAGGCATTTGATTCTTGTCCTGTTCTTATACCATATTTATGTTGCTTAAGTCTAACAGAAAGATCCTTACCAGTCTGCCCAACATAAAATTTATCAATTTCCACATGGCACTTTATAGATGCATCCAAGAGAATTTTCTGGTGAATTCCTGATTAAGATATTCTTTATAGTATTATTGTTGCAGAAGGCAATATTTACATTAAAGTATTTAAGCAACATGGGAAGTAAAGTGAAATTAATATTAAAAGGAAGAACTAAAAGATTCTTGGTGTCAATGGGAGGTTTGGGCTCAACACTATAAAATGATTTTTTTGCTAACTTAATAATACCCCAAAGTATTCAAAGAATTGGTTGGTAAGCTGGTGACACCTTACAGAATTTGAGTGAATGAATGTCTCCAGTGCAACATCTACCTGCAGCATTTCTTCTCATCTGTGTGAGGAACTGAACGAATTAGAAGCTCTGGGAAGTATTGTTAAAGTAGAAGCGCCAACCAATTGGGTGTCATTAATTGTAGTATTAGAAAGATAAAAAGGAAAGTTGCAGATCTGCCTCAATCTGAAGGATGTATACGAGGCAATCTGGTAAGAACATTTCCCATTCCCAGTAACTGAGGACATAGCCACAAGATTATCTATGACATGTCTTTACGATTCAGTAGTGCACCTGTCCTGTTAGTATAACATGAACTAAGTGGTTACTGTACAGTGTGATGCATCACAGTCTGGTCTGGGAGCAGTACTTATGCAGAAGGAACAGTCTGTTTTTTATGCTTTTCATGTTCTTATATGTACTGAATAGTGGTATGACCAGATCGAGAAGGAATGTTGATATATTGTTTTTGCATGCAAGCTTTTCCACCAGTATCTTTTTGGAAGGGAGTCAGTGACAGTATAGAATCCATCTTCAAAAAGGCCTTGGGTGCTGCACTAGCACGTCTACAGAGAATGTTATTAGTGGCTCCATACTACAGTTTAAGGGTGGAATATATAAAAGGAAAGAATATGGCATTCCCAGATACCTTAAGTCATGCTTATCTCTTGCAAGACATAGAAAACTTGTCCATTGTTAACGTATTTCAGAAGGTACAATATCAGGACCTGCTGATGGTAAGTGAAAGAAGAATTCTGGAAATCAAGAAACACAGAGAAGAACGAAACACTACTTAAAGCAGGATGGCCAGATACAGTAATGGAAGTTCCGATTGCTGCATGTCCATTCTTTAACTATTAGATATGAGGTGCATGCAGAGGACAGTTTAATATTCAGAGGAAATAGACTGGTGTTGCTAATATTATTGAGGCTAGAGATGCTGAACATAGCTCATTAAGGTCACATTGAGTTGGATGGTTGCCTGCTTCACATGAGAGGAGCAATATTCTGGTCTGGAATGTCAGTCCATATAAAAGCACTTGTTTCTTAGTGTGATGCTTACCTATGGGATAGAGACACTCCAAAGAAGGAGCCTCTAATGAGTCATGACTTTTTCTTTTCACCTTTGGTCTAAGGTGGGAGCTGACAGTTGCCATTTTGAAAATCGGGATCTACTGGTTGTGGTAGATTTTTACAATAGCTATATTGAAGTTGCCTGAGTTAGAAATCTTACTTGAAAAGAAGTATTAAGAGAGATACAGGACATCTTTGACCAATATGGAGTACCAGACACCCTTGTGACAGACAATGGCCCACAGTTCAACACAGCAGAGTTCCAAGTCTTCACCAACAAATGGTTATTTGAGCATATCACTTCTAGTCCCCGGTATCCACAGTCAAATGACAAGACTTAAAATGCTGTGAAGACTGTGAAGAGGCTTTTCATAAAATGTAAATTGTCAGGACAGTTTGAGTTCTTGGCAATGTTAAACTGGCAAAATACTCCAAGTGAGGGCATGCATTCAGATCCAGTTCAATGCAAGACTATAATGCTGTGAACAGCAAACCTATTACAACCTTGCCACTTGACAGAACAAGACAACAGGGATGTCATTTGGAGGAAAACTAAATAGGAACATTATTACAATCGAAGCTTGAGTCCCTTAATTCCAGTATCTCCAGGAGATGCTAAATGTATGAGACTTCCCGGCAGCAAGTAATGGACACTGGTGGTATGTGTTAAGGAAGTTCCTTCTCGATCTTGTCTTCAGGATTGGTGATCGGATGTATTGGAGAAATAGTCGTCAACTTTTCCATACAGGAGAGAATGTGATGGAGGGGAGCAGCTGGGAGGGCCTGGGAGAGCGGAAAATGCAGGGATAGATGTCAAGCACTATATTTGATGCAGCCGAGACTGAGGCAGTGTCAACCTCAGAACTCGGTAAACATACTCCACAGCATTTAACCCCAGTGGCTCAGCAACCAACCCAAACAGAGCCCAAGGTCATGTCTCATGACAGTCCAACCTCTCCATATGTTTCACTGTGTCACTCCACCAGGGTCAAAAGGGTGCCAATATGTTATGGAATAAATTATTATGTTTTATGTAATAACTTAATAAGATTCAAATAATGTAGAGGCAGAGATATTACAATTTTGAATTATGTATTAGTGGGATGTTTTGACTACTTTTATCTTTATGTCCCTTAAGGCAGAGATATTATAATTTTAAATTATGTATTCATGGGATGTTTTGACCACTTATATCTATATGTCCCTTAATGAGGCAAATATTGTACATTGTTTTAATATATAAGTATTCCATGTTACACGAGTGATTCATTTTTTTTTTTATTTGTGTTACTAATGGTTTTGTTTTAGATAAAGATTACTTTGTTTTCTTTGAAGAAAGGGAGATGTTATGAGTATTAATGTAATAAGTAGCCATAGGTTGGTAGTTGGCTTTGGTCAACTCTTGTTAATATTGTTGTCTTGTTATCATCAAGACAGACAACTCAGTACTGCATCAGTCCCAGACAGGCAGCCAGCTTATACTCTTTCTTGCCCTGTACTTATAGCTTTTGGTTTAATATACAATTTGAGTTTATATCGATTCTTTTAATACGACTTTACACCACAGAAGTAGGGTGTTTAGATGCATAGAAGTGGAATTATGGGAGCTGAAGACCATAGGTAGAGTGAAAAGGCAAACTTCCTAGTGCACTGAGGAATGTGTGAAAAGAGAAGGCACCGTCTGTGAGGGCAAAGATGGATACATAAGGGTTAGTAGTCCTGAGGGTGCTGTATTGGTTCAAGTCTTGGGAACTTAATGTAAAAATGGAAGAGGATGAATATTTTTGTAATGACATGCCTAAGAACAATATGTGGTGTAAGGAGGGTTGATCATGTAAGGAATGACAGTATAAGATGTTTAGTAAAAGGAAGAGTATGACTGCAGTACAAGAGAGATGTTAGGTAAAAGGAAGAGGATGACTGAGACAGCTGAACAAGAGTTTTTTAAATGGTCTTGACCAAAGGAGATGATGAGGCATGAGAGACTGACAGAGTATATACATGTCAGGAATGGTGTGAAATGTTGGACTTACTTGTCAACTTTATGAAGTATGAGTTACTAAATAATGTTTTGGATATTGAATCTAATATTAACAAAGAATAACTCATGATTTTACTGTACTAATCTCAGGTTCGGGGCCGGCAGTTGTACAATTTTATGATGGAAATGAAAGCAGTATACTATCGCACTCACCCTGACTATGCAGCCAAATACCCTGACAGGTTAGTGTCAGCATTATTATTCTTGATTATTATTAGATATGTTTTATCCCTGGGGATAGGGGAGAAAGAATACTTCCCATGCATTCCTCGCGTGTCATAGAAGGCGACTAAAGGGGACGGGAGCGGGGGGCTAGTAACCCTCCCTTCCTTGTATTTCAACTTTATAAAAGGGGAAACAGAAGAAGGAGTCATGTGGGGAGTGCTCATCCTCCTCAAAGGCTCAGAATGGGGTGTCTAAATGTGTGTGGATGCAACAAAGATGAGAAAAAAGGATAGATAGATAGTATGTTTGAGGAAAGGAGCCTGGATGTTTTGGCTCTGAGTGAAACAGAGTTCAAAGGTAAAGGGTAAGAGTGGATTGGGAATGTTTTGGGAGTAAAGTCAGGGGTTGGTGAGAGGACAAAAGCAAGGGAAGGAGTAGTACTACTCCTGAAACAGGAGTGGTGGGAGTATGTGATAGTGTAAGAAAGTAAACTCTTGAGTGATATGGGTAAAACTGAAAGTGGATGGAGAGAGAGAGATGGGTGATTATTGGTGCCTGTGCACCTGGGCATGAGAAGAAAGATCATGAGAAACAAGTGTTTTGGGAGCAGCTGAGTGTGTGTGTTAGTAGTTTTGATGCACGAGACCAGGTTATGGTGGTGAGTGCTTTGAATGCAAAGGTGAGTAATGTGGCATTTCAGGGAATAATTGGTTTATGCAGTGTTCAGTGTTGTAAATGAAAATGGTGAAGAGCTTGTAGATTGGTGTGCTGAAAAAGGACTGGTGATTGGGAATACCTGGTTTAAAAATTTTAGAGATATACATAAGTATACATATGTAAGTAGGAGACATGGCCAGAGAGTGTTATTGGATTACGTGTTAATTGATAGGCGCATGAAAGAGAGACTTTTAAATGTTAATGTACTGAGAGGTGCAACTGGAGGGATGTTTGATCATTGTCTTGTGGAGGCGAAGGTGAAGATTTGTAGAGGTTTTCAGAAAAGAAGAGAGAATGTTGGGGTGAAGAGAGTGGTGAGAGTGAGCGAGCTTGGGAAGGAGACATGTGTGAGGAAGTGCCAGGAGAGACTGAGTGCAGAAGGGAAAAAGGTGAGAGTAAAGGACGTTAGGGGAGGGGGGGAGGAATGGGATGTATTTAGGGAAGCAGTGATGGCTTGCACAAAAGATGCTTGTGGCATGAGAAGCATGGGAGGTGGGCAGATTAGAAAGGGTAGTGAGTGATGGGATGAAGAAGTAAGATTATTAGTGAAAGAGAAGAGAGAGGCGTTTGGACGAATTTTGCAGAGAAAAAATGCAAATGACTGGGAGATGCATAAAAGAAAGAGGCAGGAGGTCAAGAGAAAGGTACAAGAGGTGAAAAAGAGGGCAAATAAGAGTTGGGATGAGAGAGTATTATTAAATTTTAGGGAGAATATAAAGATGTTTTGGAAGGAGGTAAATAAAGTGCGTAAGACAAGAGGGTCAACATGTATCCGTTGTAAAAATAAACAAACAAATCAGGGATATATTTTTAATATGCTTTACAAAATACTTGTGTACTTTTTCCTAAAATAATGAAAAGTATTAAAGAGGGTATTAGTAGGTATTTTTGGAGTTAATCATGAATTTCATTAAAGATTACCGAGGAAAATTATTTATTATTTTTATCCCACAAGCAGGAACATGGCATGTAAGTATAAGCACATTTTCCAGTTCTCCACAGTGATCCAGGTCACCTTGCTTCATTTATGAAAGAAATTAATTTTCAATATGATTATTTTTTCATTTATTTGGTAAACAGAAAAGAGGTAGTAAAAGCTTTGTGGAAGATGAAAGCCGGCAAGGCAGCGGGTTTGGATGGTATTGCAGTGGAATTTATTAAAAAAGTGGGTGACTGTATTGTTGACTGGTTGGTAAGGTTATTTAATGTATGTATGATTCATGGTGAGGTGCCTGAGGATTGGCGGAATGCTTGTATAGTGCCACTGTACAAAGGCAAAGGGGATAAAAGTGAGTGCTCAAATTACAGAGGTACAAGTTTGTTAAGTATTCCTGGGAAATTATATGGGAGGGTATTGATTGAGAGGGTGAAGGCATGTACAGAGCAATAGATTGGGGAAGAGCAGTGTGGTTTCAGAAGTGGTAGAGGATGTGTGGATCAGGTGTTTGCTTTGAAGAATGTATGTGAGAAATACTTAGAAAAGCAAATGGATATGTATGTAGCATTTATGAATCTGGAGAAGGCATATGACAGAGTTGATAGAGATGCTTTGTGGAAGGTAACAAGAATATATGGTATAGGAGGCAAGTTGTTAGAAGCAGTGAAAAGTTTTTATCGAGGCTGTAAGGCATGTGTACGTGTAGGAAGAGAGGAAAGTGATTGGTTCTCAGTGAATGTGGATTTGTGGCAGGGGTGTGTGATGTCTCCATGGTTGTTTAATTTGTTTATGGATGGGGTTGTTTGGGAGGTGAATGCATGAGTTTTGGAAAGAGGGGCAAGCATGCAGTCTGTTGTGGATGAGAGAGCTTGGGAAGCGAGTCTGTTGTTGTTCGCTGATGATACAGTGCTGGTGGCTGATTTGTGGGAGAAACTGCAGAAGCTGGTGACTGAGTTTGGTAAAGTGTGTGAAAAAAGAAAGCTGAGAGTAAATGTAAATAAGAGCAAGGTTATTAGGTACAGTAGGGTTGAGGGACAAGTCCATTGGGAGGTAAGTTTGAATGGAGAAAAATTGGAGGAAGTGAAGTATTTTAGATATCTGGGAGTGGATTTGGCAGCGGATGGAACCATGGAAGCAGAAGTGAATCATAGGGTGGGGGAGGGGGCGAAAGTTCTGGGAGTGTTGAAGAATGTGTGGAAGTCGAGAACATTATCTCGGAAAGCAAAAATGGGTATGTTTGAAAGAATAGCTGTTCCAACAATGTTATATGGTTGCGAGGTGTGGGCTATAGATAGAGTTGTGCAAAGGAGGGTGGATGTGCTGGAAATGAGATGTTTGAGGACAATATGTGGTGTGAGGTGGTTTGATCGCGTAAGTAATAATAGGGTAAGAGAGATGTGTGGTAATAAAAAGAGTGTGGTTGAAAGAGCTGAAGAGGGTGTTTTGAAATGGTTTGGTCACATGAAGAGAATGAGTGAGGAAAGATTGACCTAGAGGATATGTGTCAGAGGTGGAGGGAATGAGAAGTGGGAGACCAAATTGGAGGTGGAAAGATGGAGTGAAAAAAAATTTTGAGTGATCGGGGCCTGAACATGCAGGAGGGTGAAATTCGTGCAAGGAATAGAGTGAATTGGAACGAGGTGGTATACCAGGTCGACGTGCTGTCAATGGATTGAACCAGGGCATGTGAAGCGTCTGGGGCAAACCATGGAAAGTTCTGTGGGGCCTGGATGTGGAAAGGGAGCTGTGGTTTCGGTGCATTATTACATGACAGCTAGAAACTGATTGTGAATGAATGTGGCCTTTGTTGTCTTTTCCTAGCACTACCTCGCGCACTTGAGGGGGGAGGGGTTTGTTATTTCATGTGTGGCGGGGTGGTGATGGAAATGAATAAAGACAGACAGTATGAATTATGTACATGTGTATATATGTATATGTCTGTGTGTTTATATATGTATATGTTGAGATGTATAGGTATGTATAGTTGCATGTGTGGACGTGTATGTATATACATGTGTATGTCCGTAGATTGGGCCATTCTTTCGTCTGTTTCCTTGTGCCACCTCGCTAATGTGGGAGACAGCGACAAAGCAAAATGAATATAAATAAAATATTAAGATGATAACCCCATAACCAATTTCTGTGAAAGAGTCCTGGTGTTACCCAGGGCTGTTGTTTAAAGGCTCTCGTGGCCCAAGACTTTAGCAGGGAAATGTAGGCTCCTTTGGAGTGAATAGTTCCCAATGATACTGCCTCGCCTTACATGACTTTTCATTCATGGTGTAATCTCAAGTAGGCAGAGTCAGTCAATACTTTTCTTGTACGTGATATTAATATTTACTGGTGCATTGCTATTTCAGTATGCATGTGAAAATATCCTGTTTCCTCATAAGGTGACATTTAGTGGCTGTTATGTGATTTTAGATTATTTTCTAAAGCTACTTTGAGTCACTTGTGAGTTTGGCTAATTGCATAGCATTCTTGGTCTTAAATAAGAAAAGTACCATTATTTTACAGTTGTGTAAAGTTCTAGTTAGTGCTCAACATTTTAAATTCAGCTTGGTTGAATATCAGGAGGTTTTACCTTTTGAAAGAATGTAAGGGTAGCACTAAGCAGGGTAGTAGGATAATCAAGATGGTGCATTTGTCCGCTAATGCTTTCCTCCTTTTGTTGTATGTGAGGTAAGTTATCAAAGCTTTCCTAGTATAAAACTATTATAACCCCTCAAAACAAGTAAGAAGTAGCCAGCATCTACAAACTGTACCAGGGTAAAAAGAAATATCAATGAAAGTAAAATTGGATATGTTAATTCAGTATGACCATGGATTAAGTCAGAATGACAAAGAAGTGCTTTAATTTTCCATATGATGGTAGTCTTTTTAGTAATTTGTATTATATTTAAATAACATAGAACAGCACACATACACAAATATATATATTTTTCCTATTATACTTCATCGATGTTTCCCGCGTTAGCGAGATAGTGCAAGGAAACCAATGAAGAATGGTCCAGCCCCCAACATACACAAATATACACATAAATGCCCATATCTGTTTATTATACTTTGGCAGCAGATGGAACCATGGAAGTGAAAGCGAGTCACAGGGTGGGGGAGTGGGCGAAGGTTCTGGAAGCGTTGAAGAATGCGAGGAAGGCAAGAATGTTATCGGAGAGTAAAAATGGATATGTTTGAAGGAATAGTGGTTCTAACAATGTTATATGGTTGTGAGGCATGGGCTATAGATAGGGTTGTGCAGAGGAGAGTGGATGTGTTGGAAACGAGATGTTTGAGGACAATGTTTGGTGTGAGGTGGTTTGATCGATTAAGTAATGAAAGGGTATGAGAGATGTGTGGTAATAAAAAGAGTGTGGTTGATAGAGTAGAAGAGGGTGTATTGAAATGGTTTGGTCACATGGAGAGAATGAGCGAGGAAAGATTGACAAAGAGGATATATGTGTCAGAGGTGGAGGGAACAAGGAGAAGTTGGAAACCAAATTGGAAGTGGAAGGATGGAGTGAAAAAGATTTTGAGCAATCGATTCTGAACATACAGGAGGGTGAAAGGTATGCAAGGAATAGAGTGAATTGGAATGATGTGGTATACTGGGGTTGACATGCTGTCAGTCGATTGAACCAGGGTATGTGAAGCATCTGCAGTAAACCATGAAAAGTTTTGTGGGGCCTGGGTGTGGAAAGGGAGCTGTGGTTTGGGTGCATTACACATGACAGCTAGAGACTGAGTGTGAACGAATGTGGCCTTTGTTGTCTTTTCCTAGCACTACCTCGCACGCATGTTGGGGGAGGGGGTGCCATTTCAAGTGTGGTGGGGGGAATGGATGAAAGCAGCATGTATGAATGTGTACATGTGTATATATGTATATGTCTGTGTATGTATATGTATGTATACATTGAAATGTATAGGTATATATATGTGCGTGTGTGGGCGTTTATGTATATACACGTGTATGTGGGTGGGTTGGGCCATTCTTTCGTCTGTTTCCTTGCGCTACCTTGCTAACCTGGGAGACAGTGACAAAGTATAATAAAAAATATAAAAATACTTTATCGCTGTCCCTCACATTAGCGAGGGAGCGCACGGAAACAGATGAAAGAATGGCCCAACCCACCCACATACACATGTATTTACATAAACGCCCACACACACATAGACATATACATATATACACATGTACATATTCATACTTGCTGCCTTCATCCATTCCTGTCACCACCCCACCCCACAGGAAACAGCAGCAGCAGCACCCTTTCCCCCAGCAAGGTAGCACCAGGAATAGACAAAAAGGCCACATTCATTCACACTCAGTCTCTAGCTGTTTTGTTTAATGCACCCAAACCACAGCTCCCTTTCTTCATCCAGGCCTCACAGACCTTTCCGTGGTTTACTCCAGACACCTCACATGCCCTTTATCAATCCATTGACAGCATGTCCACCCCATTATACCACGTTGCTCCAATTCACTCTATTCCTTGCACTCCTTTCACCCTCCTGTATGTTCAAGCCCCAATCAGCCAAAATCTTTTTCAGTCCATCCTTCCACCTCCTATTTGGTTTCCCGCTTCTCCTTGTCCCCTCCACCTCTGACACATATCCTCTTTGTCAATCTTTCCACACTCATTCTCTCCATGTGTCCAATCCATTTCAACAAACCCTCTCCTGCTCTCTCAACCACACTCTTTGTATTACCACACGTCTCTCTTACCCTTTCATTACTTACTCGATCAAACCACCTCACACCACATATTGTCCTCAAACATTTCATTTCCAACACATCCACCCTCCTCCACACAACCCTATCTATAGCCCATGCCTCGCAACCATATAACATCATTGGAACCACCATTCCTTCAAACAAAACAATTTTTGCTCTCCGAGATAATGTTTTTGCCTTTCACACATTTTTTCAGTGTTCCCAGAATCTTCGCCCCCTCCCCCATCCTGTGACTCGCTTCCGCTTCCATGGTTCCATCTGCTGCTAAATCTACTCTTAATTATCTATAACACTTCACTTCCTCCAGTTTTTCTCCATTCAAACATAACTCTCAACTAACTTACCCCTCAACCCTACAGAACCTAATAACCTTGCTCTTATTCACATTTACTCTTAACTTTCTCCTTTCACACTTTTTACCAAACTCAGTCACCAACTTCTGCAGTTTCCCACCCGAATCAGCCACCAGTGCTCTATCATCAGTGAACAACTGACTCACTTCCCAAGCCCTCTCATCCACAACAGACTGCATACTTGCCCCTCTCCAAAACTCTTGCATTCATGTCCCTACATCTCCTTCTCACTTCATCACTACTAGTTATTACCTTCCCATTTGCCCCCTTCACTGATTGTCCCATTTTTTCTCGTCTTATGTATGTTATTTACCTCCTTCAAAAAGAAATAAAACAAATAATGTGCTCAAATATATCTAGAAATACTCCTGTGAAATATATTCGCGTTTCATGATATCAGTTAGGTGTTAAGGTTTTACAGGTTCTTTTGATTTTCTAAAGTGTACCCTCACATTACCTCCGTATCTTTCCAGATCAATAAAACCCTCCCTATTGTCGGTTACTTAGGTTTTCATGAAGGGTAAATTTTTGTCAGGCAATTACTTCCCTGAAAACATGGATTTCAGTGACTTTTATGATAACATTCTGCCATAATGACAAGACTGTAAACCTGTCATTATATGAGGGTTAATATTATAAAGCAATCATGAACTAACTAAACCTTAACAATTTGATAACAGTGGTAAATGGTTTTGTTGGAGTAGTACTTTCTTCGTGATAGTAAAGTTGTTGCAATACTGTATTAGCTGTTTGGTGTATACTGTAATATAGAGTAATTATTTGTGAATATATACATGTAGAAAAAGAGAGTGCAAGATTACAAAGACCATCACAAATGGATTAGGTGTGAGGTTGTGTTGCTAAGTGGTGGCTCACAACACCTGAAGGACAGCATCACATTACTCGTACATCACACTACTGCCTCTTTCACCCATATTTATTTACTGTGGATACTTTGATGCAAGAGACCAGGTTATAGTGATGGGTGATTTGAAAGCAAAGGTGAGTAATGTGTCAGTTAAGGGTATAATTGATGTACATGGGGTATTCAGTGTTGTAAATGGAACTGGTGAAGAGCTTATAGATTTGTGTGCTGAAAAAGGATTGGTGACTGGGAATACCTGGTTTAAAAAGAGAGATACATAAGTATACTTATGTCAGTAGGAGAGATGGCCAGAGAACATTATTGGATTACGTGTTAATTGATAGGCATGTGAAAGAGTCTCTTTTGGATGTTAATGGGCTGAGAGGGGATGTCTGATCATCATCTTGTAGAGGCAAAGGCAATGATTTGTAGAGGTTTTCAGAAAAGGACAGAGAATGTTGGGGTGAAGAGAGTGGCGAGAGTAAGTGTGAGCTTGGAAAAGAGACTTTTGTGAGGAAGTACCAGGAGAGATTGAATGCACAATGAAAGGGAGAGGAAATGATGTAAGGGGAGTGGGGGAGGAATGGGATGTATTTAGGGAAGCAGTGATGGCTTGCGCAATAGATGCTTGTGGCATGAGAAAGGTGGGTAGATTAGAAAGGGTAGTGATTGTTAGTAAGTAAGATTGTTAGTGAAAGAGAAAAGAGAGGTGTTTGGAAAATTTTTGCAGGGAAAAAATGCAACTGAGTGGGAGATGTATAAAAGAAAGAGGCAGGAGGTCAAGAAAAAGGTGCAAGAGGTGAAGAGGGCAAATGAGAGTTGGGGTGAGAAAGTATCATTAGATTTTAAAGAGAATAAAAAGATGTTTTGGAAGGTGGTAAATAAAGTGGGAAAGACAAGAGAACAAATGGGAACATCGGTGAAGGGGGCAAATGGGGAGGTAATAACAAGTAGTGGTGAAGTGAGAAGGAGATGGAGTGAGTATTTTGAAGGTTTGTTGAATGTGTTTGATAACAGAGTGGCAGACATATGGTGTTTTGGTCGAGGTGGAGTGTGAAGAGAGAGGGTCAGGGAAAATGGTTTAGTAAATAGAGAAAAGGTAGTGAAAGCTTTGTGGAAGATGAAAGCTGGCAAGGTGGCGGGTTTGGACGGTAATAAAAAAGGGGGTGACTGTGTTGTCGATTGGTTGTTGAGGATATTCAATGTAGTATGGTTCATGGTGAAATGCCTGAGGATTGGCAGAATGCATGCATGGTGCCATTGTACAATGGCAAAAGGGATAAAGATGAATGTTCAAAGTACAGAGGTATAAATTTGTTTAGTATTCCTGGGAAATCACATGGGAGGGTATTGATTGAGAGAGTGAATGCATGTACGGAGCATCAGATTGGGGAAGAGCAATGTGGTTTTAAAAGTGGTAGAGGATGTGTGGATCAGGTGTTTGCTTTGAAGAATGTATGTGAGAAATACTTAGAAAAACATATAGATTTGTATGTAGCATTTATGGATCTGGAGAAGGCGTATGATAAGAGTTGATAGAGATGCTTTGTGGAAGGTATTACGAGTATATGGTGTGGGAGGTAAGTTGCTAGAAGGAGTGAAAAGTTTTTATCGAGGATGTAAGTTATACATATGAGTAGGAAGAGAGGAAAGTGATTGGTTCCCAATGAATGTTGGTTTGCGGCAGGGGTGCTTGATGTCTCCATGGTTTTTTAATTTGTTTATGGATGGGGTTGTTAGAGAGGTGAATGCAAGAGTTTTGGAGACGGGCAAGTATGCAGTGTCGAGGATGAGAGGGCTTAGAAAGTGAGCCAGTTGTTGTTTGCTGATGATACAGCACTGGTGGCTGATTTGGGTGAGAAACTACAGAAGTTGGTGACTGAGTTTGGTAAAGTGTGTGAAAGAAGAAAGCTTAGAGTCAATGTGAATAAGAGCAAGGTAATTAGGTTCAGTAGGGTTGAGGGACAAGTTAATTGGGAAGTAAGTTTGAATGGAGAAAAATTGGAGGAGGTGAAGTGTTTTAGATATCTGGGACTGAATTTAGCAGTGAATGGAACCATGGAAGCGGAAGTGAGTCACAGGGTGGGGGAGGGGGTGAAGGTTCTGGAAGCACTGGAGAATGTGTGGAAGGCAAGAACGTTATCTCAGAGAGCAAAAATGGTTATGCTTGAAGGAATAGTGGTTCCAAAAATGTTATGTGGTTGCGAGGCATGGGTTATTGATAGGGTCTTGCGGAGGAGGGTGGATTTGTTGGAAATGACATGTTTGAGGACAATATGTGGTGTGAGGTGGTTTAATCGAGTAAGTAATGAAAAGGGTAAGAGAGATGTGTGGTAATAAAAGTGTGGTTAAGAGCAGAAGAGGGTGTATTGAAATGGTTAGGTCACATGGAGAGAATGAGTGAGGAAAGATTGACAAAGAGGATATATGTTTCAGAGGTGGGGGGAACAAGAAGTGGAAGACCAATTTGGAGGTGGAAGGATGGTGTGAAAATGATTTTGAGCAATCAGGGCCTGAACATACAGGAGGATGAAAGGCGTGCAAGGAATAGAGTGAACTGGAATGATGTGGTATACCGGGGTTGATGTGCTGTCAATGGATTGAACCAGGGCATGTGAAGAGTCTAGGGTAAACATGGAATGTTATGTGGGGCCTGGATGTGGAAAAGGAGGTGTGGTTTCGGTGCATTACACACGACAGCAAGAGTCTGAGTGTGATCAAATGTGGCTTTTGTTGTCTTTTCCTAGAGCTACCTCGCGCATGCAGGGGGAGGGGGGTGCTGTTTTTCATGTGTTGCGAGGTGGTGACAGGAATGGATGAAGGCAGCAAGTATGAATATGTACATGTGTATATGTATGTATACGTTGAAATTTATAGGTATGTATATGTGCGTGTGTGAGTGTTTATATACATGTGTATGTGGTTAGGTTGGGCCATTCTTTCGTCTGTTTCCTTGCAATACCTTGCTAACACGGGAGACAGTGACTAAGTATAATAAATCAATAAATACTTTTTTATTTTCTGTTTTTTCTTAGCACAATTCAGTTGATTTTTCTTAGAATTTAAAAATCACTTAGACAAAAGATTGGAAAAGCAGCTTTTATCATGACAGTGGCAGGAAGCTTTAATCACGTGATTAGGGAGCAGGCTTATGAAAATTTCAGAATACAGTAGAGCAACTTAAGAGTTATACATGACAAGCATTTGCAGTTTCATGAATGAAATGGAAAACTTGGTGAATACTTGTTATGAAGCTCAAAACCAAAGGAAAATTCTTTTAAGTAGAGTGAAATCTTGGAGTATCTCTAAAGATTTATGAAATTGTGAATCAAATAATACTGAAAATTTTGAAGGCCTGCTCTGGTTCAAATAAATATTTCAGGAGAACAGCTAATTTACACACAATTCATAGGACGACCAAGGATGATGGTGATGGTGCACATACAATTATGCGCCACCCACCACTGAAAAATTTAAAGCAGTTTTTGGATGGTTTGAACATTTTATGAGAAGAGCTAATCTAAACCTTGGTTGAAAGTAATCAGGCAAGTGCAGATACACCCCAGTTTATTTCTTCCACCATTAACCCAAACAAACTCACCAAAAATGCCACCTTTAAGTTACGAGTCAAGGCTTCAGATAGGGGAGTGCTTAACCCCTTAATGCTACCAGACAGATATTTACATGAACACAGCAATGCCTCTGGACAGATATTTATGGATAGTGTTTCATATCTTTATTTCAAGGCCATGTATCGACTCTTGAGTGATGACTGAGGTGGCATTGCTCAAGGCCATGCACTCAGACTGAGTGGTGATTGAGGTGGTATTGTACAATAATTTCTACCCACAGTCAGTCATCCTCCAGCCATGCCAATGGGAAATCATTTTCATGTTTTTTTAAGAAGGAAACCGAGCAGCTTTTACTTAGACTTAGAGAACTAGGCTGAAAATGAATCTGAATCATTTGACAGTGATGAGCAGTCCTCAGATCATTTGGAGAGTCAAGTGTCTGACACTGACTCCTCTTGAAAAGTTGACAAAGATGAGGCAGAAGGCTTTCTAGTAAAAGTGGAGGATTTGTTGACTGATGATGAGTGCTTTTTAAAATATGACAAATTATATTGTTTTGCTTTTTTGAAAAAATTATTATTGAATCATAGTGTTTACACTAAGGAAAGATTTATTATATAGAACAAAACAATTTTAACCAGTATTCAGCCCATTTGACTCTCTCAAGCCTAACTCTTGCAGTTTTTAGCACTTTGTGCTGAAGATTCTACGAAACTTCAATACAACATTACAATGAAGTTAGTGGACAAAAAATAATTACCTGCATTCGTTTTTATTCTTGTATAAATATTTTTGAAACTGTATGGTTAGATCAATTATTTAAACTTCAAAAATGTGAATTTTGATTGTCGGAAAGTTTAACTTTGTAGGATGTAGAAGGTTGAGGTGCAAAAACATGGGATACCTGTATACATGCAACAACCAAGCCAGAAAGCTACTTACCACAGACTAATACATATTAATTTTGATGGTACATGATGATAAGTTACCAGAAAATGTGTGATGGAGGGCTTTGTTAAAGGACATGGCTATAGCCATCAGATTCTCACCAGCATCAAGCTTTCTGTGCACCCTTAACTTCACATTTAAACTGATTCCAAGAGCATCTTTATTGTTCTTGGGACACAATGAAATGGCTTCACTTACCTTGGAGGCAGGAAGTAGTGAATGATATTGCAGAAAAACCATGATGACAGTAAGTGTTGGTTGAAGTGTATGTTAACCAATCAGTTGGTGAGATATCAGTGGTCAAGTGTTTTGCTTTACAGTATCAGAGAATACCTGATGAATAAGAAAGTATCTCAAGAAAATCATGAAATATTTCATATGAAATTTTTTTTTTTTACAAATCACTTATATTAAGATTTAAATAAATATCCATTATAACTCTTAGGGGTCACATTTTGTAGTATGAAACTATAACCTAATTATAAAATATCATTGTAAGATGTCATTAAATAGATAATGGCTGTAAAATCATCTTAAAACATTCACACATGGAATTTCTCAAGTGTATATTCTCAAGCCATGAATGCCTTTTGCAAACAAACCATTACCATCATTATCACTTTCTCTTATCTGCCCCTGCATTCATTAAAATTTCTGTTATGGACATTTCTCTTAATTCATAATTCTTTTTGGGCTCACATGCTGTATTACACTTCTTTCAAGAGCTGGGCTCACTCCTAACCAAGTTCATGATAAGTGGTCCTAGGTGATGGGTGTGGGGCTAGATGGGGTATGGATGAAAGGGATTGGGTATATGGCCAGATGATGGGGTTTAGGAGAAGGTGATAAGGCTGTGAGGGAACTAGGGTGATGTGGTATAAAATTGGCAAGTAGGACAAGATGCTGAAGATGTGAGTTCATATGGCATGGTATGGGTCTTGGTGACAGATTTCGCCCATGGTCACCTGCTCACCCATTCAGCTTTATGGGAACTTACTACAAGTATTATATATACAGGAAAAAACCGAGATCATGATTGAAATTGCACATTTCAGCAGTACATATGGTTCAAGGTGATGAATAAGATGTTGAGTAATGTAGTAGGGATGTGTGGTCAGGTGACGAGGGTACAGTGCTAAGATGATTGGGTATATGGCTGTGTGGCAGGGTGCGTGTATGTGAAGCTAGGTGAAGGAGGTATGGAACAAGGTGATGGTATGTGGTACTAGGTGAAAAGTGTATGGAACAAAACGAGGATATATGCTACTAGGTGAAAAGTGTGGGGCTTAGTGATCGGATTTGGTACTAGGCGATAGGTGTTAGGCTAAATAATATTATGGGTATGGGATTCAATGACAGGTGTGGCCCATGGTCATCTCCTTACCCACACAGCTTCACAGGCACTTACCATGAATTTATGAAACGTAAAAACTAAAATACTTGTGAAACAGTCCATCCTGAACTTTATTAATGTGAAGGCTACATGATTTTATATATATATATATATATATATATATATATATATATATATATATATATATATATATATATATATATATATATATTTTCTTTTTCTTTCTTTTAAACTATTCGCCATTTCCCGCGTTAGCGAGGTAGCGTTAAGAACAGAGGACTGGGCCTTTTTTGGAATATCCTCACCTGGCCCCCTCTGTTCCTTCTTTTGGAAAAAGAAAAAAAAGAGGGGAGGATTTCCAGCCCCCTCGCTCCCTCCCCTTTTAGTCGCCTTCTACGACACGCAGGGAATACGTGGGAAGTATTCTTAATCCCCTATCCCCAGGGATAATATATATATATATATATATATATATATATATATATATATATATATATATATATATATATATATATATATATATATTCATATGGTTGTGAGGAGTGTGCAGAGGAGGATAGATGTGTGGTAATTAAAAGAATGTGGTTGAGAGAGCAGAAGAGGGTGTATTGAAATGGTTTGGTCACATGGAGAGAATGAGAGAGGAAAGATGGACAAAGAGGATATATCTGTCAGAGGTGGAGGGAACAAGAAGTGGGAGACCAAATTGGAGGTGGAAGGATGGAGTGAAAAAGATTTTGAGTGTTCGGGGCCTGAACATGCAGGAGGGTGAAAGGCATGCAAGGAACAGAGTGAATTGTCAGTGGATTGAACCAGGGCATGTGAAGCGTCTGGGGTAAACCATGGAAAGTTTTGTGGGGCCTGGATGTGGAAAGGGAACTGTGGTTTTGGTGCTTATACGTGACAGCTAGAGGCTGAGTGTGAACGAATGTGGCCTTTGTTGTCTTTTCCTAGTGCTACCTCATGCATATGTGGGGGGGAGGAGGGTGTCATTTCATGTGTGGCACAGTGGCGACGGGAATGAATAAAGGCAGCAAGTATGAATTATGTACATGTGTATATATGTGTATGTATATATATGTATACATTGAAATGTATAGGTATGTATATGTGCATGTGTGGACATGTATGTATATATATGTGCATGTGGTTGGGTTGGGCCATTCTTTAGTCTGTTTCCTTGCGCTGCCTCGCTAAAGCGGGAGACAGCGACAAAGTATAATATATATATATATATATATATATATATATATATATATATATATATATATATATTATATTTATTTTTTATTTTGCTTTGTTGCTGTCTCCCGCGTCAGCGAGGTAGCGCAAGGAAACAGACGAAAGAATGGGGAAGAGTGGTTTGGGAATGTCTTGGGAGTAAAGTCATGGGTTAGTGAGAGGACAAGAGCAAGGGAAGGAGTAGCAGTACTCCTGAAACAGGAGTTGTGGGAATATGTGATAGAATGTAAGAAAGTAAATTCTCGATTAATATGGGTAAAACTGAAAGTTGATGGAGAGAGATGGGTGATTATTGGTGCATATGCACCTGGGCATGAGAAGAAAGATCATGAGAGGCAAGTGTTTTGGGAGCAGCTGAATGAGTGTGTTAGTGGTTTTGATGCACGAGACCGGGTTATAGTGATGGGTGATTTGAATGCAAAGGTGAGTAATGTGGCAGTTGAGGGAATAATTGGTATACATGGGGTGTTCATTGTTGTAAATGGTAAAGAGCTTGTAGATTTATGTGCTGAAAAAGGACTGATGATTGGGAATACCTGGTTTAAAAAGCGAGATATACATAAGTATATGTATGTAAGTAGGAGAGACGGCCAGAGAGCGTTATTGGATTACGTGTTAGTTGACAGGCGCGCGAAAGAGAGACTTTTGGATGTTAATGTGCTGAGAGGTGCAACTGGAGGGATGTCTTATCATTATCTTGTGGAGGCTAAGGTGAAGATTTGTATGGGTTTTCAGAAAAGAAGAGTGAATGTTGGGGTGAAGAGGGTGGTGAGAGTAAGTGAGCTTGGGAAGGAGACTTGTGTGAGGAAGTACCAGGAGAGACTGAGTACAGAATGGAAAAAGGTGAGAACAATGGAAGTAAGGGGAGTGGGGGGGGAATGGGATGTATTTAGGGAATCAGTGATGGATTGCACAAAAGATGCTTGTGGCATGAGAAGAGTGGGAGGTGGGTTGATTAGAAAGGGTAGTGAGTGGTGGGATGAAGAAGTAAGATTATTAGTGAAAGAGAAGAGAGAGGCATTTGGACAATTTTTGCAGGGAAAAAAATGCAACTGAGTGGGAGATGTATAAAAGAAAGAGTCAGGAGGTGAAGAGAAAGGTGCAAGAGTTCACGTGAAAAAGAGGGCAAATGAGAGTTGGGGTGATAAAGTATCATTAAATTTTAGGGAGAATAAAAAGATGTTCTGGAAGGAGGTAAATAAAGTGCATAAGACAAGGGAGCAAATGGGAACTTCAGTGAAGGGCGCAAATGGGGAGGTGATAACAAGTAGTGGTGATGTGAGAAGGAGATGGAGTGAGTATTTTGAAGGTTTGTTGAATGTGTTTGATGATAGAGTGGCAGATATAGGGCGTTTTGGTCGAGGTGGTGTGCAAAGTTAGAGGGTTAGGGAAAATGATTTGGTAAACAGGGAAGAGGTAGTAAAAGCTTTGTGGAAGATGAAAGCCGGCAAGGCAGCAGGTTTGGATGGTATTGTAGTGGAATTTATTAAAAAAGGGGGTGACTGTATTGTTGGCTGGTTGGTAAGGTTATCTAATGTATGTGTGACTCATGGTGAGGTGCCTGAGGATTGGAGGAATGCGTGCATAGTGCCATTGTACAAAGGCAAAGAGTGAGTGCTCAAATTACGGAGGTATAAGTTTGTTGAGTATTCCTGGGAAATTATATGGGAGGGTATTGATTGAGAGGGTGAAGGCATGTACAGAGCATCAGATTGGGGAAGAGCAGTTTGGTTTCAGAAGTGGTAGAGGATGTGTGGATCAGGTGTTTGCTTTGAAGAATGTATGCGAGAAATACTTAGAAAAGCAAATGGATTTGTATGTAGCATTTATGGATCTGGAGAAGGCATATGGCAGAGTTGATAGAGATGCTCTGTGGAAGGTATTAAGAATATATGGTGTGGGAGGCAAGTTGTTAGAAGCAGTGAAAAGTTTTTATCGAAGATGTAAGGCATGTGTACATGTAGGAAGAGAGGAAAGTGATTGGTTCTCAGTGAATGTAGGTTTGCGGCAGGGGTGTGTGATGTCTCCATGGTTGTTTAATTTGTTTATGGATGGGGTTGTTAGGGAGGTGAATGCAAGAGTTTTGGAAAGAGGGGCAAGTATGAAGTCTGTTGGGGATGAGAGAGCTTGGGAAGTGAGTCAGTTGTTCGCTGATGATACAGTGCTGGTGGCTGATTCATGTGAGAAACTGCCGAAGCTGGTGACTGAGTTTGGTAAAGTGTGTGAAAGAAGAAAGTTAAGAGTAAATGTGAATAAGAGCAAGGTTATTAGGTACAGTAGGGTTGAGGGTCAAGTCAATTGGGAGGTAAGTTTGAATGGAGAAAAACTGGAGGAAGTAAAGTGTTTTAGATATCTGGGAGTGGATCTGGCAGTGGATGGAACCATGGAAGCGGAAGTGAATCATAGGGTGGGGGAGGGGGCGAAAATCCTGGGAGCCTTGAAGAATGTGTGGAAGTCGAGAACATTATCTCGGAAAGCAAAAATGGGTATGTCTGAAGGAATAGTGGTTCCAACAATGTTGTATGGTTGCAAGGCATGGGCTATGGATAGAGTTGTG
The DNA here is from genome assembly GCF_036320965.1 of Panulirus ornatus. NCBI lineage: Eukaryota > Metazoa > Arthropoda > Malacostraca > Decapoda > Palinuridae > Panulirus > Panulirus ornatus. The sequence continues at coordinate 75,846,210 of NC_092224.1, read as the reverse complement.
CGCAGGAGGGTGGATGTGCTGGAAATGAGATGTTTGAGGACAATGTGTGGTGTAAGGGGGTTTGATCGAATAAGTAATATAAGGGTAAGAGAGATGTGTGGAAATAAAAAGAGCGTGGTTGAGAGAGCAGAAGAGGGTGTTTTGAAATGGTTTGGGCACATGGAGAGAATGAGTGAGGAAAGATTGACCAAGAGGATATATGTGTCGGAGGTGGAGGGAACGAGGAGACGTGGGAGACCAAATTGGAGGTGGAAAGATGGAGTGTAAAAGATTGTGTAATAGGGGCCTGAACATGCAGGAGGGTGAAAGGAGGGCAAGGAATAGAGTGAATTGGATCGATGTGGTATACCGTGGTTGACGTGCTGTCAGTGGATTGAATCAGGGCATGTGAAGCATGTGGGGTAAACCATGGAAAGTTGTGTGGGGCCTGGATGTGGAAAGGGAGCTGTGGTTTCGGGCATTATTGCATGACAGCTAGAGACTGAGTGTGAACAAATGGGGCCTTTGTTGTCTTTTCCTAGTGCTACCTCACACACATGAGGGGGGAGGGGGATGGTATTCCATGTGTGGCGAGGTGGCGATGGGAATGAATAAAGGCAGACAGTGTGAATTGTGTGCATGGGTATATATGTATGTGTCTGTGTGTGTATATAAATGTGTACATTGAGATGTATAGGTATATATATTTGTGTGTGTGGACGTATATGTATATACATTGTGTATGGGGGTGGGTTGGGCCATTTCTTTCGTCTGTTTCCTTGCGCTACCTCGCAAACGCGGGAGACAGCGACAAAGCAAAATAAATAAATATGTAATATATATATATTGGGGAGAAAGAATACTTCCTACACATTCCTCACGTGTCGTAGAAGGCGACTAAAGGGGACGGGAGCAGGGGGGCTGGAAACCCTCCCCTCCTTGTATTTTAACTTTCTAAAAGGGGAACAGAAGGAGTCACGCAGGGAGTGCTCATCCTCCTCGAAGGCTCAGATTGGGGTGTCTAAATGTGTGTGGATGTAACCAAGATGAGAAAAAAGGAGAGATAGGTAGTATGTTTGAGGAAAGGAACCTGGATGTTTTGGCTCTGAGTGAAACGAAGCTCAAGGGTAAAGGGGAAGAGTGGTTTGGGAATGTCTTGGGAGTAAAGTCAGGGGTTAGTGAGAGGACAAGAGGAAGGGAAGAGTAGCACTACTCCTGAAACAGGAGTGGTGGGAGTATGTGATAGAGTGTAAGAAAGTAAACTCTAGATTGATATGGGTAAAACTGAAAGTGGATGGAGAGAGATGGGTGATTATTGGTGCATATGCACCTGGGCATGAGAAGAAAGATCATGAGATGCAAGTGTTTTGGGAGCAGCTGAGTGAGTGTGTTAGTAGTTCTGATGCATGAGACTAGGTTATAGTGATGGGTGATTTGAATGCAAAGGTGAGTAATGTGGCAGTTGAGGGAAGAATTGTTGTACATGGGATGTTCAGTGTTGTAAATGGAAATGGTGAAGTGCTTGTAGATTTATGTGCTGAAAAAGGATTGGTGATTGGGAATACCTGGTTTAAAAAGAGAGATATACATAAGTATACCTATGTAAGTAGGAGACATGGCCAGACAGCATTATTAGATTACGTGTTAATTGATAGGCGTGAGAAAGAGAGACTTTTAGATGATAATGTGCTAAGAGGTGCAACTGGAGGGATGTCTGATCACTAATGATCTTGTGGAGGCGAAGGTGAAGATTTGTAGAGGTTTTCAGAAAAGAAGAGAGAATGTTGGGGTGAAAAGAGTGGTGAGATTAAGTGAGCTTGGGAAGTAGACTTGTGTGAGGAAGTACCAGGAGAGACTGAGTACAGAATGGGGAAAGGTGAGAACAAAGGACATAAGGGAAGTGGGGGAGGAATGGGATGTATTTAGGGAAGCAGTGATGGCTTGTGCAAAAGGTGCTTGTGGCATGAGAAGCGTGGGAGGTGGGCAGATTAGAAAGGGTAGAGTGGTGGGAAGAAGAAGTAAGGTTATTACTGAAAGTGAAGAGAGAGGCATTTGGACGATTTTTGCAGGGCATAATGCAAATGACTGGGAGATGTATAAAAGAAAGAGGCAGGAGGTCAAGAGAAAGGTGCAAGAAGTGAAAGAGGGCAAATGAGAGTTGGGGTGAGAGAGTATCATTAAATTTTAGGGAGAATAAAAAGATGGTTTCGAATGAGGTTAAAAAAAGTGTGTAAGGGAACGCATGGGAACTTCGGTCAAGGGGCTAATGGGGAGGTGATAAGTAATGGTGATGTGAGGAGATGTAGTGAGTATTTTGAAGGTTTGTTGAATGTGTTTGATAATTGAGTGGCTGATATAGGGTGTTTTGGTCGTGGTGGTGTGCCAAGTGAGAGGGTTTGGGAAAATGATTTGGTAAATAGAGAAGAGGTAGTAAAAGCTTTGCGGAAGATGAAAGCCAGCAAGACAGCGGGTTCGGATGGTATTGCAATGGAAGTTATTAAAAAAGGGGGCGACTGTATTGTTGACTGGATGGTAAGATTATTTAATGTATGTATGACTCATGGTGAGGTGTCTGAGGATTGGCAGAATGCTTGCATAGTGCCATTGTACAAAGGCAAAGGGGATAAAAGTGAGTGCTCAAATTACAGAGGTAAAAGTTTGTTGAGTATTCCTGGGAAATTATATGGGAGGGTATTGATTGAGAGGGTGAAGGCATGTACAGAGCATCAGATTGGGGAAGAGCAGTGTGGTTTCAGAAGTGGTAGAGGATGTGTGGATCAGATGTTAGCTTTGAAGAATGCATGTGAGAAATACTTAGAAAAGCAAATGGATTTGTATGTGCCATTTATGGATCAGAAGGCATATGATAAGAGTTGATAGAGATGCTCTGTGGAAGGTATTAAGAATATATGGTGTGGGAGGCAAGTTGTTAGAAGCAGGAAAAGTTTTTATCGAGGATGTAAGTCATGTGTACATGTAGGAAGAGAGGAAAGTGATTGGTTCTCAGTGAATGTAGGTTTGCAGCAGGGGTATGTGATGTCTCCATGGTTGTTTAATTTGTTTATGGATGGGGTTGTTAAGGAGGTGAATGCAATAGTTTTGGAAAGAGGGGCAATTATGCAGTCTGTTGTGGATGAGAGAGCTTGGTAAGTGAGTCAGTTGTTGTTGTTCGCTGATGATACAGTGCTGGTGGCTGATTCGTGTGAGAAACTGTAGAAGCTGGTGACAGAGTTTGGTAAAGTGTGTGAAAGAAGAAAGCTGAGTGTAAATGTGAATAAGAGCAAGGATATTAGGTACAGTAGGATTGAGAGACAAGTCAATTGGGAGGTAAGTTTGAATGGAGAAAAACTGGAGGAAGTGAAGTGTTTTAGATATCTGGGAGTGGATTTGGCAGTGGATGGAACCATGGAAGCAGAAGTGAATCATAGGGTGGGGAAAGGGGCGGAAGTTCTGGGAGCGTTGAAAAATGTGTGGAAGTCCAGATCATTATCTCGGAAAGCAAAAATGGGTATGTTTGAAGGAATAGTGGTTCCAACAATGTTATATGGTTGAGAGGCATGGGCTATGAATAGAGTTGTGCGGAGGAGGGTGGATGTGCAGGAAATGAGATATTTGAGGACAATATGTGGTGTGAGGTGGTTTGATCGAGTGAGTAATGATAAGGTAAGAGAGATGTGTGGTAATAAAAAGAGTGTGGTTGAGAGAGCAGAAGAGGGTGTTTTGAAATAGTTTGGTCACATGGAGAGAATGAGTGAGGAAAGACTGACCAAGAGGATATATGTGTCAGAAGTGGAGGGAACGAGGAGAAGTGGGAGACCAAATTGGAGGTGGAAAGGTTGAGTGTAAAAGATTTTGAGTGATCGGGGCCTGAGCATGCAGGAGGGTGAAAGGTGTGCAAGGAATAGAGTGAATTGGAACGAGCTGTCATTGGATTGAACCAGGGCATGTGAAGCATCTGGGGTAAACCATGGAAAGTTCTGTGGGGCCTGGATGTGGAAAGGGAGCTGTGGTTTTGGTGCATTATTACATGACAGCTAGAGATTGAGTGTGAATGAAAGTGGCCTTTGTTGTCTTTTCCTAGCGTTACCTCACGCACGAGGGGGGAAGGGGTTGTTATTTCATATGTGGTGGGGTGGCGATAGGTAATGAATAAAGGCAGACAGTATGAATTATGTACATGTGTATATATGTATATGTCTGTGTGTGTATATATACGTATACGTTGAGATGTATAGGTATGTATATTTGCGTGTATGGACATGTATGTATATACTGATAAATAAAGATAAATAAATTATATATATATATATATATATATTATTTTTTTTTTTTTTTTTATACTTTGTCGCTGTCTCCCGCGTTTGCGAGGTAGCGCAAGGAAACAGATGAAAGAAATGGCCCAACCCCCCCCCCCCCATACACATGTACATACACACGTCCACACACGCAAATATACATACCTACACAGCTTTCCATGGTTTACCCCAGACGCTTCACATGCCTTGATTCAATCCACTGACAGCACGTCAACCCCTGTATACCACATCGCTCCAATTCACTCTATTCCTTGCCCTCCTTTCACCCTCCTGCATGTTCAGGCCCCGATCACACAAAATCTTTTTCACTCCATCTTTCCACCTCCAATTTGGTCTCCCCCCTCTCCTCGTTCCCTCCACCTCCGACACATATATCCTCTTGGTCAATCTTTCCTCACTCATTCTCTCCATGTGCCCAAACCATTTCAAAACACCCTCTTCTGCTCTCTCAACCACGCTCTTTTTATTTCCACACATCTCTCTTACCCTTACGTTACTTACTCGATATATATATATATATATATATATATATATATATATATATATATATATATATATATATATATATATATTATCCCTGGGGATAGGGGAGAAAGAATACTTCCCACGTATTCCCTGCGTGTCGTAGAAGGCGACTAAAAGGGGAGGGAGCGGGGGGCTGGAAATCCTCCCCTCTCGTTTTTTTTTTTAATTTTCCAAAAGAAGGAACAGAGAATTGGGCCAGGTGAGGGTATTCCCTCAAGGCCCAGTCCTCTGTTCTTAACGCTACCTCGCTAATGCGGGAAATGGCGAATAGTTTGAAAGAAAGAAAAATATATATATATAAATATATATATATATTTTTTTTTTGCTTTGTCGCTGTCTCCCGCGTTTGCGAGGTAGCACAAGGAAACAGACGAAAGAAATGGCCCAACCCACCCCATACACATGTATATACATACGTCCACACACGCAAATATACATACCTACACAGCCTTCCATGGTTTACTCCAGACGCTTCACATGCCCTGATTCAATCCACTGACAGCACGTCAACCCCAGTATACCACATCGATCCAATTCACTCTATTCCTTGCCCTCCTTTCACCCTCCTGCATGTTCAGGCCCCGATCACACAAAATCTTTTTTACTCCATCTTTCCACCTCCAATTTGGTCTCCCACTTCTCATTCCCTCCTCCTCCGACACATATATCCTCTTGGTCAATCTTTCCTCACTCATTCTCTCCATGTGCCCAAACCATTTCAAAACACCCTCTTCTGCTCTCTCAACCACGCTCTTTTTATTTCCACACATCTCTCTTACCCTTACGTTACTTACTCGATCAAACCACCTCACACCACACATTGTCCTCAAACATCTCATTTCCAGCACATCCATCCTCCTGCGCACAACTCTATCCATAGCCCACGGATCGCAAAAATACAACATTGTTGGAACCACTATTCCTTCAAACATACCCATTTTTGGTTTCTGAGATAATGTTCTTGACTTCCACACATTCTTCAAGGCTCCCAGGATTTTCGCCCCCTCCCCCACCCTATGATCCACTTCCACTTCCATGGTTCCATCCGCTGCCAGATCCACTCCCAGATATCTAAAACACTTTACTTCCTCCAGTTTTTCTCCATTCAAACTTACCTCCCAATTGACTTGACCCTCAACCCTACTGTGCCTAATTACCTTGCTCTTATTCACATTTACTCTTAAGTTTCTTCTTTCACACACTTTACCAAACTCAGTCACCAGCTTCGGCAGTTTCTCACATGAATCAGCCACCAGCGCTGTATCATCAGCGAACAACAACTGACTCACTTCCCAAGCTCTCTCATCCCCAACAGACTTCATACTTGCCCCTCTTTCCAAAACTCTTGCATTCACCTCCCTAACAACCCCATCCATAAACAAATTAAACAACCATGGAGACATCACACACCCCTGCCGCAATCCTACATTCACTGAGAACCAATCACTTTCCTCTCTTCCTACACGTACACATGCCTTACATCCTCGATAAAAAATTTTCACTGCTTCTAACAACTTGCCTCCCACACCATATATTCTTAATACCTTCCACAAAGCATCTCTATCAACTCTGTCATATGCCTTCTCCAGATCCATAAATGCTACATACAAATCCATTTGCTTTTCTTAGTATTTCTCACATACATTCTTCAAAGCAAACACCTGATCCACACATCCTCTACCACTTCTGAAACCACACTGCTCTTCCTCAATCTGATGCTCTGTACATGCCTTCACCCTCTCAATCAATACCCTCCCATATAATTTACCAGGAATACTCAACAAACTTATACCTCTGTAATTTGAGCACTCACTCTTATCCCCTTTGCCTTTGTACAATGGCACTATGCACGCATTCTGCCAATCCTCAGGCACCTCACCATGAGTCATACATACATTAAATAACCTTACCAACCAGTCAATAATACAGTCACCCCCTTTTTTAATAAATTCCACTGCAATACCATCCAAACCTGCTGCCTTGCCGGCTTTCATCTTCTGCAAATATATATATAGATATATATATATATATATATATATATATATATATATATATATATATATATATATATATGTTTTATTAAGGACAAGTTATTGATTGTAGAAGATCTTGTCTTTGGTAAATACTAAAGCATTAACATTGAAATCATATAACAGCTTGTGCTTGTAGTATACACAATAAAATGTAATAGAGATTTGTTAGATACAATTGCTACATTGGTAAAATTGAAATGTAATACATAAGGCCTTATGGATTTGTATGTAGCATTTATGGATCTGGAGAAGGCATATGATAGAGTTGATAGAGATGCTCTGTGGAAGGTATTAAGAATATATGGTGTGGGAGGCAAGTTGTTAGAAGCAGTGAAAAGTTTTTATCGAGGATGTAAGGCATGTGTACGTGTAGGAAGAGAGGAAAGTGATTGGTTCTCAGTGAATGTAGGTTTGCGGCAGGGGTGTGTGATGTCTCCATGGTTGTTTAATTTGTTTATGGATGGGGTTGTAAGGGAGGTAAATGCAAGAGTCCTGGAAAGAGGGGCAAGTATGAAGTCTGTTGGGGATGAGAGAGCTTGGGAAGTGAGTCAGTTGTTGTTCGCTGATGATACAGCGCTGGTGGCTGATTCATGTGAGAAACTGCAGAAGCTGGTGACTGAGTTTGGTAAAGTGTGTGGAAGAAGAAAGTTGAGAGTAAATGTGAATAAGAGCAAGGTTATTAGGTACAGTAGGGGTGAGGGTCAAGTCAATTGGGAGGTGAGTTTGAATGGAGAAAAACTGGAGGAAGTGAAGTGTTTTAGATATCTGGGAGTGGATCTGTCAGCGGATGGAACCATGGAAGCGGAAGTGGATCATAGGGTGGGGGAGGGGGCGAAAATTTTGGGAGCCTTGAAAAATGTGTGGAAGTCGAGAACATTATCTCGGAAAGCAAAAATGGGTATGTTTGAGGGAATAGTGGTTCCAACAATGTTGTATGGTTGCGAGGCGTGGGCTATGGATAGAGATGTGCGCAGGAGGATGGATGTGCTGGAAATGAGATGTTTGAGGACAATGTGTGGTGTGAGGTGGTTTGATCGAGTAAGTAACGTAAGGGTAAGAGAGATGTGTGGAAATAAAAAGAGCGTGGTTGAGAGAGCAGAAGAGGGTGTTTTGAAATGGTTTGGGCACATGGAGAGAATGAGTGAGGAGAGATTGACCAAGAGGATATATGTGTCGGAGGTGGAGGGAACGAGGAGAAGAGGGAGACCAAATTGGAGGTGGAAAGATGGAGTGAAAAAGATTTTGTGTGATCGGGGCCTGAACATGCAGGAGGGTGAAAGGAGGGCAAGAAATAGAGTGAATTGGAGTCATGTAGTATACAGGGGTTGACGTGCTGTCAGTGGATTGAAGCAAGGCATGTGAAGCGTCTGGGGTAAACCATGGAAAGCTGTGTAGGTATGTATATTTGCGTGTGTGGACGTGTGTATGTACATGTGTATGGGGGGGGGGGTTGGGCCATTTCTTTCGTCTGTTTCCTTGCGCTACCTCGCAAACGCGGGAGACAGCGACAAAGTATAAAAAAAAAAAAAAAAAAAAGGCCTTATTCCATTATAGTGTGAATCTTCCCAATGAAGCAAGAGCAAGTGTTCATGTTTGAACAAATAGTTCTGAATCAGGGGTGGAACTCGCATAATATTCAGAAATATCCTCAGCCCAGTGATTATGTAATTGTCAGGAATATCTTATACCCATTGATAATGTACTTTGTGTTTATTCTGAGGCTGTATTTGAGGCTAGTGGTAAAGGAACTTTCTGAAAAAGAAGCATGTATTCAGATGCTCCCTAAGACTTTTAACAAGACAAAAATGTTTAGCAACACCAACCAGCTTTCAGTAATATTATGATTATTGGCCTTCTCAACCCTCAGCAATTGGTTGCTCTTTGCAGGTTGATGGAGGATTAGGTTGGAGCCCACCCTCGGTCATCACCTGGGTCCCTGCGCCTGTGTTGGCTGAGGATGGGATCTTATGGGAGATCTGAAATGAAAGTGATAAATCTTATTTAAAAGAAATATACATAACTGAAAAGTATTACCTTATATAAAAATCTTAACCTCATTTATATACCACCCCATACAAAGCTTCTCATTGCAGACAATGCATACTTATATATGTACTCTAAAAATCCATGTATTTTTATTATTCTGTATTAATGTATGAAAATCAGACAATAAAAATTGTACAAGAAAGCTGTTTTGATAAGCCTCAATGTTACTGTCAAGTATTAAAACATTTTGAGCATAAGATATTGACAAATTTTTTTACCTGTAGTTTCTGACCTTGTAATCGCTCGAAGTGAAAGTTTACATCCGATTATTATGTGTATGAATATATTTATTATACTTTGTCACTGTCTCCTGTGTTAGCGAGGTAGCGCAAGGAAACAGACTAAAGAATGGCCCAACCCACCCACATACACATGTATATACATAAACATCCACACATGCACATATACATACCTATACATTTCAACGTAACATATACATACATAGACAGACAAACACATATACACACGTAAATAATTCATACTGTCTGCCTTTATTCATTCCCATCACCACCCCACCACACATAAAATGCCCCCCCCCCCGCAAACACGTGAAGTAGTGCTAGGAAAGGACAACAAAGGCCACATTTGTTCACACTCTCTAGCTGTCATGTATAATGCACCGAAATCACAGCTCCCTTTCCACATCCAGGCCCAACAAAACTTTCCATGGTTTATCCCAGATGCTTCACATGCCCTGGTTCAATCCACTGACAGCACATCTACCCTGGTAAACCACATCATTCCAATTCAATCTATTCTTTGCATGCTTTTCACCCTCCTGCATGTTCAGGCCCCGATCGCTCAAAATCTTTTTCACTCCATCTTTCCACCTCCAGTTTGGTCTCCCACTTCTCCTCATTCCCTCCACCAGTAACACATATATCCTCTTTGTCAACCTTTCCTCACTCATTCTCTCCATGTGACCAATCCATTCCAATACACCCTCTTCTCTCAACCACACTCTTTTTGTTACCACACATCTCTCTTACCCGTTCATTACTTACTCGATCAAACCACCTCACACCACATATTGTCCGCAAACATCTCATTTCCAACACATCCACCCTCCTCCGCACAACTCTATCTATAGCCCATGCCTTGCAACCGTATAACATTGTTGGAACCACTATTCCTTCAAACATACCCATTTTTGCTTTCTGAGACAATGTTCTCGCCTTCCACACATTTTTCAATGCTCCCAGAACTTCCGCCCCCTTCCCCACCCTGTGACTCACTTCTGCTTCCATGGTTCCATCTGCTGCCAAATCTACTCCCAGATATCTAAAACATTTCACTTCCTCCAGTTTTTCTTCATTCAAACTTACTTCCCACTTGACTTGTCCCTCAACCCTACGGTACATAATAACCTTGCTCTTATTCACATTTACTCTCAGCTTTCTTCTTTCACACACTTTACCAAACTCAGTCACCAGCTTCTGCAGTTTTTCACCCGAATCAGCCAACAGCGCTGTATCATCTGCAAACAACAACTGACTCACTTCCCAAGTTCTCTCATCCACAACAGACTGCATACTAGTCCCTCTCTCCAAAACTCTTGCATTCACCTCCCTAACAACCCCATCCATAAACAAATTAAACAACCATGGAGACATCACACACCCCTGCCGCAAACCAACATTCACTGAGAATCATTCACTTTCCCCTCTTCCTACTCGTACACATATATATATATGTGTGTGTGTGTGTGGTTGAGAGAGCAGAAGAGGGTGTGTTGAAAGTGTTTAGATACATGAGAGAATGAGTGAGAAAAGATTGACAAAGAGGATGTATGTGTCAGAGGTGGAGGGAACAAGGGGAGCAGGAGACCAAATTGGAGGTGGAAGGATGGAGTGAAAAAGATTTTGAGTGATTTGGGTCTGAACATACAGAAGGTTGAAAGGCATGCAAGGAATAAAGTGAATTGGAATGATGTGGTATACTGGGGTCGACATGCTATCAATGGATTGAACCAGGGCATGTGAAGTGTCTGGGGTAAACCATGGAAAGGTCTGTGGGGCCTGGATGTGGAAAGGGAGCTGTGGTTTTTATTATCCTTAACCGCTATTTTCCGCATCAGCAAGGTAGAATAAGGAAACAGAGGAAGAATGGCCCAACCACCCACATACACATATATATACATAAATGCCCATATACATATTTATACATTTCAACATATACATGCATACACATACACAGACATATACATATATACACATATACACATTCAAACTTGCTGCTTGCATCCACTCCCATCACCACCCCACCACACAAGAAATAGCATCCCCGCTACTCCATCCTTCCTCCTCCAGTTTGGTCTCCCACTTCTTCTTCCCTCCACTTTTGACATATATTTTGTCAATCTTTCCTCACTTGTTCTCTCCATGATGCATGCATCTTTATATAATGAATGCATAAAGTAAAATGTTACCATGATTTACATAAGGCAGACTAATTATCACATGTGAACCCTTAAACAAGTTTATCATCATTCATCAGGCACACTGCTTGTAAAGTGAAGTTTCTGTACCAGTCATTGATCTAACCTCTGTTTTGGTAATGCTCAAAAAGTGCTCAAGATATATGATTTAATGTAATATTAAGAAATCACTGTAGTTATATCACAAAAAAAATAAAGTTACAATTTTACATTCTTTCTCAGCCAACTTCGTCACTCATGTTCAAGCTGCAGTATATATCTATGCATTACAATTACAACCACACTTCTGTAGGAACATACATACACAAATATGTTAGCCCAAATAAACTCAGTATTGTGCTAATTCACCAACTTTATGAAATCAGTCTTTGTAAATGGATTTAAGATTACACATGTCAAAACTACATGAAAAGATCAAAGGTGTAACCTATTTCAACAGGAACCCCATTTTAAGTACACCAGCATGATAAAAGTTGGCACAAACACAATTATATATTAGTGAAAATTTAATTTTTTCATGTATTCATATAATAAATGGTGTATGTATGTAAACGATAAGTAAATACTGACTTAATTCCTATACAAATACATTATATATATATATATATATATATATATATATATATATATATATATATAGTGTGTCAAAGAAGAAAGTTAAGAGTAAATGTGAATAAGAGCAAGGTAATTAGGTACAGTAGGGTTGAGGGTCAAGTCAACTGGGAGGTAAGTTTGAATGGAGGAAAACTGGAGGAAGTATAGTGTTTTAGATATCTGGGAGTGGATCTGGCAGCGGATGGAACCATGGAAGCGGAAGTGGATCATAGGGTGGGGGTGGGGGCGAAAATCCTGGGAGCCTTGAAGAATGTGTGGAAGTCGAGAACATTATCTCGGAAAGCAAAAATGGGTATGTTTGAAGGAATAGTGGTTCCAACAATGTTGTATTGTTGCGAGGCGTGGGCTATGGATAGAGTTGTGCGCAGGAGGATGGATGTGCTGGAAATGAGATGCTTGAGGACAATGTGTGGTGTGAGGTGGTTTGATCGAGTAAGTAACGTAAGGGTAAGAGAGATGTGTGGAAATAAAAAGAGCGTTGCTGAGAGAGCAGAAGAGGGTGTTTTGATATGGTTTGGGCACATGGAGAGAATGAGTGAGGAAAGATTGACCAAGAGGATATATGTGTCGGAGGTGGAGGGAACGAGGAGAAGTGGGAGACCAAATTGGAGGTGGAAAGATGGAGTGAAAAAGATTGTGTGATCGGGGCCTGAACATGCAGGAGGGTGAAAGGAGGGCAAGGAATAGAGTGAATTGGATCGATGTGGTATACCGGGGTTGACGTGCTGTCAGTGGATTGAATCAGGGCATGTGAAGCATCTGGGGTAAACCATGGAAAGCTGTGTAGGTATGTATATTTGCGTGTGTGTGGATGTATGTATATACATGTGTATGGGGTGGGTTGGGCCATTTCTTTCGTCTGTTTCCTTGCGCTACCTCGCAAACGCGGGAAACAGCGGCAAAAAAAAAAAAATATATATATATATTTTTTATATATATATATATATATATATATATATTCCCTGGGGATAGGGGAGAAAGAATACTTCCCACGTATTCCCTGCGTGTCGTAGAAGGCGACTAAAAGGGAAGGGAGCGGGGGGCTGGAAATCCTCCCCTCTCGTTTTTTTTTTTTTTTTTTTTTTTTTTTTTTTTTTTTTTTTCTTAGTTTTCCAAAAGAAGGAACAGAGAAGAGGTCCAGGTGAGGATATTCCCTCAAAGGCCCAGTCCTCTGTTCTTGACGCTACCTCGCTATCGCGGGAAATGGCGAATAGTATGAAAAAAAAAAAAATATATATATATATATATATATATATATATATATATATATATATATATATATATATATATATAAAATAATGAAGAAATGTGTAAATGATTTATATGGGATGTATAGAGTCACAAATGGTTAAGAATCTGAAATGTGTTGTATGTTTAAGATGTTTATAGGATAAAATTACACCCAGAAAAAATATTCATGGCATACTTATAGAGAAGAGCATCCATGCCCCTATCCAGGGCCCTCCCTCATCAATTCAACTCCCTACAACACTCATAGATGAAAGTATATACTACATTTTTTTTTACCTATCCAGAGGAAAATATATTCCCTCAGCCAGGAAGCCCCCCTCATCAACTTAACACCCTGCCACATCAATATAGAGGAAAGTATAATACCTTATTGGATACCTTTTCAATAACATAATAGATATGTCTAGGAAAAATAATTTCAATTATTTTTGTTTTGTGTTAACTAGGTGAGTGACATTTAAGATGATAGCTGCATAGTAGTAGTGTTAAGTGGATATGGAGAGATTTCTTAAGGTTCATGCTCCTTACTTTGAAAGAGATTCTTTACAATTCTCTTAAATTCTTTTCCAACACTATTATTGCTTTTCATGTCATCATCCCCATCCATTAAGTGTCATTAGCATTAGGATTATGTTGGTCTTCTCTGTGAAAAAGTTTTTGAACGTAATTAGTTCTATGCATATTGTGCCTTCATCATCAACAACCCTTCCCTCTGAATCCCTGGACCAGATGTTCTTTAATAGTATACTTCAAATAAAAGCACGGAAAATTTGGATTTTCATCCATCTTGTTCATACTTTTTTTTTTAGTGTTGCTGTTCTTCCTTTATTATCTTTCTATAACCGTTCTTCACATTCTATACCACCCAAATACTAGCTGAATTCTGTTCCCCAGCATTTTTTCCTTATGCACTACTATGTTTTTTATCTCTTGACATCTTTAAGTGTTACTGACCTCTTTCTACTTACTGTCAGTGTTAGCCTATGTGTTAACCTCCATATAGTAAATTTCGTAGGACCTTCTGGCTGAAGAAATGATGTAGGGCCAACACAATTCAAATTATGCCCAATGAGGGCATTAAGAAATGAATACCAACTTTCCATTGCAGGGTTCAAGATAAGAAGCAAAGGAGTTAGAATTACTAAGCTATATTTCTGCAAAATATTGTCATAAGTGAATGTCCTAGCAGGGAATAGAGAAAGAGGGTGCCCAAATTACCTGTTAACAGATAAGGGACCTGGAATATCATGCATGCAAGTTAATTGATAAACAATTCTGGGAAAGCAAAAAGTCAGGAATATCAGACAACTCATTCTGTCCTATGTATGACTGGCAATGTGATTAAATGAATACTTTTATGTACTTGGCTGTGTGATTAAAAGAGCACTTTTATGTACTAACATGTTTGCATGAAAAGAATTAGTAAGATGTATGGAATATTTTATTTAATTAATTTTTGTGCTGAAATTAGTTTTTTCTTGGTTTTACAGTTTGACAAGACACACTGATGCAGAAGAGATGAAGGAAAGATCTTGCTGGAGATCAACCACAGATGATGTGGAAGTAAGTACTTGGGACTCCGAAGCAGATTCTCCATACAGATTGACATATGATGATAGTCAATCTGATTTAATTGATGTTGTGTCAGCTAAAAGCCCATCAAGCCATTTGCAGTCACACAATTCATTCCCCTCTACAGTAAAGTTGAAGGTAATGGAAAAAAAGAGAACTGGTGAGAAAGACGTCAATTCAGTGAATATAGAGAGCAGTGACTTGAAATCTTGGTCCCAGACATCAGAAGCTGTTGTGAACAGTGCAGAAGTGTCTCCTGTTACAGTGGTTTCTTCACTAGCATCTGTATCACCTGTACTCTACAGTCAAAGTGCGAGCAAAGTTGGCATCATTAACCTTCCTAATGTGAGCATACCTAAACATGTGCCTGTTGTACAAGTCTCATCTCACAGAGAACCAACATTCAGGAGATCAACTTCTGAATTTAAATTTGGAAGTAAGCGACGGTTCTATAGAAATCCTTCAGCAAATCAAAAACAAGTAATAAAAGAAAGTGCAAAGATTTCATCAGACAAGACTGAAACAGATACTAGTGCATTTCATGAACAACAGTCATCTCCCGGTAGCCCAGAAATGTTGGCTGCCAATGTGTTAGTTGAAGGTTTTGCAAAGGACAAATTATGAAAATAAGTGACCTTTTCAAATACAAGAAGTGTTGTGTGTGGTGCACTTTCTAGCACTGTTAGAATGGAATTCTGTGCAATGTGGTTTGTAATGAATCAATTCTCTGTGACATTTGAGACTTTGGAAATGGGTGAACTGATTGACATAAACAGTATGAAATATATTTGATAGCAGTCCCCATACCAAGATGTGAGAAAGCCATTTCATATGATTTAGAAGTGGCATGAACTAATCTCATAGCACACATCATAATGATTCAAGGTATAGAGAGAATGCAGTGATCTTGGTGATGTTTAAGCACATACCTGTGACTGTCTTAAAGATAAAATCAATACTTATGTTGAAGCACTTTTTGCAAAATACTGTTCATAATATAGAGGGTTGTTTTGATACTGTTTGGTAACTAGATATTTCTGCTCTGGATCAGAAGAATGTATTCTAACATACAATACTTTCTGCAATTATTTTTAATATAATAAAACAGTTCTAAGCTTGCAAATAATTTTTTATTCAGTAAAGGTATTTGAGAAATGAAAAATATTTGTATATATGAAGTGATCTTACAGGCTTTGATAATGTATAACCAAAAATTATGCTGAAATGTTGCAAATTACAGAAAATGACAAAATGACAAGGATACAGTAATGTGTATTTACCTGCAATTTGGTTTGTATTCTTTTTATTCCATGTTGAAGTAAATGGATGTGCTCTTTCCTTTCCTTAGTTCTACCTTACTTAGTACCTGCCCCATGAGTCCCTGATATACTAATGAGGCTACTGCAGCACGTAAGAAGTAAGCCATATCCATTGATTGGGACCACTGGTCACATAGTATTGTGACAAGTGCATGGCAACTGACTTGTAAGTGCTCAGTATCTTCTTTATGGTAGTTGCATCATGGGCATGAAGGGTCATGTGATATGCTGATATGGTGTTTGTAATGTTGTAGCAATATGCTATGTTCAGAGCATAAGCAGGAGAATGTAACTTGTGTTTGTCTAGGTAGTGTGGATTGTGATGGGTGTAAAGCTGGTGGGATGGAGATTAAAACCGAATTGTTTTCAGTTATTTAGTGTTTGTTCCGGCTTATTCTGTATGTGTGTTTTGTCATTGTTATAGTTGTTGGGGGGGGGGGTTGTCTGGGAGTGAAGGTTAATGAAGTGTGAAGCAGGGTTAAGCTTTATATATTTGCTGGTCGTTGGTTATAAAGTGGTTTGGGCGAGAAGATTCTAGTGATGTTGCACAAAACTGAGTGCTAAGCATGTGGTGGGTCTGTATTGGGAGGAGCTTTGTTTCATTGTGAAGGAGTTCAGGGTTTGGGAGAGGCAGCTAGTCATTGTTCTGAGTGTACTATTTTGTGTGGTGTGCAGCTTTATTATATTTGGTTTTGAGAGGAAGACCAGGCACTTGAAGAATAGTTGAAATGAAGCAGGTGAATTGTTTATATAAGATGCTAAAGGACTTTTTTTTTCTTTTTAGAATCTAGTGCCAGACAGTGTTTTGAGAAATTACTGTCCAAGTTGGTTTTATGTTTATGCATTTGGCGTGGGAAGTGAATGTAGTGTTAGTCATATGTGATGCCCAGAATGGTTGGGAGATATTGTTCATTCAAGGTGATTGGAAGGTGTTAGCTGCATTCATGTATGCATGGTAACAGTTAAAAGAGTGATTGATGACATCTGTGGTGATGCAGACAAGGGTGTGGCACTGTTTCAATTGTTTAATGAAGTGCTGCATGTATGATCTGCTACTATAGTGTCAGGGCACTATGACTGTGAGGTCGCACACATATGAAAGGACCTTCATGTTGAGGTTTACTTGAAGTAATAGGAGATTGTGTGGGATGAGACTAAAGACAGTTTGAGAAAGAACTGCTCCTTGAGGATCTCCATCATAGAGTTTTAGTGTTTTAGAGGTAAAGCCATTATGAGTGACGATGGTGTGTTGGCCAGCCATGAAATTATCCAACATTTTTTTGTCACTGTGGATGGTGGTGTAAAAGTTATTTTTTGTGAGATGTGTCAGGGATAGTGTTAAATGCTTTGTTGATGTCTATTACCACAAGTTCTGTGCTGGATAGGGGTTGGCATCTAGGATACATTGTGCAAGCCGAGTGTTTAGTGTGGTGGTAGAATGTTTGGGTGAGTGATGTTTTGATTGATTCTATTGTGGATCATTTTTCCATAGAGTTTCGATACTTAGGATAAAAGTGCTGTAGGGCAGTAAGAGAGGGGAGACGTATGTGGTCTAGAGGGTTTTAGAATTGGTATTGTGTTTGCAGGTTTTCAAATGTTAGGAACTGTTGTGTACCCAGTGTAGCCAGGAGTACTTGAAGGTACTGTTCACATGAATCAGACTGAAAGAATCATCTTTGGGTGTGTGGGATTCAAACTCTGGCCAACTGTAATCAAACATTTTGGTGGCAATGTTTCAAATTCCCAGCTGATCTAGGATTCCATATCTTTAACCACAGATGCCATCAGCAGCCTTAAAGCAAAGCTGGAAAAAAAGGAAATCTGAGTGTATCATCAAGACAGGAGGCAAGATTTACACAGTAACTCTTGAATAAATGATTATTAAAGAAACAGTATTAATGTTTATATCTTGGGTGAAAATAAAGATATCTTTTCATTTATTTATGCAAGTAATGTGTGTGTATATATGAAATGTGAATACATTTATGAGTAGAGAAGAATACTTTCGAGATGAAAAAATATGTAAATACACAGTGAATGTGAAAATCATGAATGGAAAAAATACAGAATATGTAATGTGTTTAGGTGAATACCTGGTGACGTTTTGTGACCCTCACACCCCAGGCTGGGCACAGACTGTTGGAGAGGTTTGCTCTTGGTTATATATGTACTGTATATACTCATGAATAGTTCAAGTTTTCAAGACCAAATTGTATGGCAAAAAATTTGAGGGGTCAACCTATTTATGGGTGATAGTTTCGTTAGGTTGATATCCTTGCATGATGGGAAGGGCTAGGAGGTGAAATATGAACCTATGAAACTTAATAACATTGTCATAAGTTCCTTTGGAAGATGCTGTGATATTTCTGTTCTCCATTTCAATACAAAATAATTTCTTTTCATAAATCCTGTGCAGGTGGAAAGATGGAGTGAAAAAGATTTTGTGTGATCGGGGCCTGAACATGCAGGAGGGTGAAAGGAGGGCAAGGAATAGAGTGAATTGGAGCGATGTGGTATACCGGGGCTGACGTGCTGTCAGTGGATTGAATCAAGGCATGTGAAGCGTCTGGGGTAAACCATGGAAAGCTGTGTAGGTATGTATATTTGCGTGTGTGGACGTATGTATATACATGTGTATGGGGGGGGGGGTTGGGCCATTTCTTTCGTCTGTTTCCTTGCGCTACCTCGCAAACGCAGGAGACAGCGACAAAGTATAAAAAAAAAAAAAAAAAAAAAATCCTGTGCACTAACCATAGCTAGCCTTAAAATCTGTGATACCTAATTTCCTTGCTAGTTTTAAGGCTAAGATTCACATTGATCCTCAGGAAACACCAAATCCATTCTGTTAGTTTTCACTGACACACTTTGCTACTTCAACTTCAAACTATGGCCACTACATGCTGCACTTTCCTCTGTCATCACATTTGTTTTTTGGCATATACTTAGAGAGCTTTCCCCAGTCTCTAACATTTTCTTTTTGGATACCTTAAATTCCCTAGCTGCTGCACAGCTGTTAGTCTGTACTACACATTCAATTACTTAGAGCTTGAACTTTTTTGTGAACTTGTTTCTTCTTGAATCCTAGTTGAAGAGAATGTGTCAAGGTGTTGTATGTATCACCAAAAATGTAAAAAAGAAAATATGCTGTGTCTGACTTGAAACACTGTTGGTAGGGTAAGCTGGTTCTAGTTACATCCTGGTAGTAATCAAATTCATAAGTGTTTCTCATCTCAATTACTGTAGTTTAGCTGATGTAGGCAAAATGAAGCAGATCATAGTAGTAAACGTGAGAAATTGGTAGAGAATGAACAAGAAAGATGCCGTTGGTCTACTTTTGGTATGGATGAGGGATAGAGTACCAGCTATTTGGTCTTTTTTTGGCGGGAGGGTCACACAAATACCTGTACTGGTATTTGTTTTGTGTCATGTGTTTTCAAAAATTAATACTTGTAAAGTAAAAGTACCGTAACATTGTATTATGTACATATGTCATATTTCTGGAAAATAAGCAAAACCATAAGAGTATAAACACAGTTTCAACATACTGTAATATTAAAGGCTGCTTAGGAAGAGCCAATGCAAAGGCAAAGCCTTTGTTACCAGGAGTTTGCCATATCAGTTAGACAGTACGTGTTTTTTAAATCATTTTCAGTTAAAAAACTTGTTACATCACAAGTATATTTTACTTTCACTGTGCCTGAACGAATATATTCTCAGAAATAAATGGTAGTTTTGCTGAAACGTGTTGTATTTCAATGTAAAATAGGATAAAATACATGACGAAAACAAAAGACTTTACCAAACCTTCTGATGTGTAAGAGATGTTACTTGTTTTTCATTAGTTTTTAGTTAAAATACTGTTACAATTGAATTCTATTCATACTGCTTATATAATACATTCATGAAAATGTAACATTTTTGCTGAAATGATGTCCGTATTACAGTGAAAAGTGGGGTAAAATCATGATGAAAACAATCTACTTTCGTTTTCTTTCGCTGTTCAAAAGATGTTACCGTAATCACTTTTAAAATGATTTTCAGTTAAAAAACTCTTGTATTACAATAATGTCCTCTCCTAAATGACTTGAATAAATACTTTAATGGAAATACACAATATTTTTGCTGAAACTACCTGCATTTCAGTGTAAAGTGCTTTACTTAAATGGTTAAAAATCTTCCTTTGGTGCTTGGTAATTCAGAATCAGCAACCCACAGATTACAGGACATAGAAAGTTTTTAGTGGGGGTTTTCTGAAACTAGTTTCACATGTCATAAAATATGGTGCTTTATTACCCTAATTTGGTCTTCCATTACCCTCAAAAACTTGAGTTGACCTATACATGAGGCATATCATAAATTAATGATTTCTTGGCAAAAAAAAAAATCTAGGGTCAACCTATACATGAGGTAGATTTATAGACATATATAATTATATATGGTATGTAGAATGAAATCACAAAAAATATTTTTTGTATACTTACACAAGTATGGAGCAACCATGCCACCATCCAGGGCTCTGTCCCACCAACTCATAACCCTCCCTTGCCAACTTCGAGGAGAATGAGATGTTTTGGAAGGAGGTTATTAGAAAAGTACGAGAACAAATGGGAACATCAGAGAAAGGGGAAAATGGGAGATGTGGTTACTGCAGTGAAAAAGTGAAAGGAGAAGGAGCGAGTATTTTAAAGGACTGTCATACAACTTAATTCCTAACAAGGCTCTCTGTTATAGTAGAAAAGATCAGAAAGAAATTATTTATGTATTAGGTGAATAAAGACAGTATTTTTCAAATAGGCAGATCTGTAAACATATCATATAGCTAAGGAGATGCAAATAATGTTAGTCACAGAATTTAAGCAAAATACTTATCAAGTCTGCTTACAACTATTTATGATATTATTTTCTAATATTCTAACTGGTAAATCATTTGTCAAATCTATGCTAAAGACCATTCATGGTATTGCTTTCATTAACACTGGTTGGAAAATCTTTCCTTATGCTAACAATTCTGTTGAAAAAAGTACTTCACCTCATTTCGTTTGTCCATGAGTTTATATCCATTAATATATCAGAAGAATCTATCCTGGAGTAGCTCAAGAGATCTTTTCATAGCTAAGTAAATTCAATTCTTTTATTATTGTTTTATTTGATTGTTACTCAGGCCAGAAAACATCTTGATAGCTTGCTGTACTCTCTCCATTCCGTTTATCTTTCCTCAAGTAGCGTGACCAGAACTGAACACAGTATTCCAGATGGGGACACACCAGTGAGGTGTAAAGAGGGAGAATAATTTCCTGAGACAAGTTCAGAGGTCATACCTTTGAATCTAGGAATTTTGTATGCCTTTTTTACTGCTGTAGTGCACTCTTTACTTGGCTTTATGTCACCAGAGTTTATCATATCTAAGTCCATTTCCTCATTTACCTTTTATAGCACGTAAGAATTCATATCATAGCTTGCCTTTCAATTTTACTACCAATGTTATTGTTAAAGTTTGCACTGAATAGCAAAATTCATTTGCCTCTTACTAGCCCAGTCCATTAGTCTGTGTATGTCAGTATAAAGTTGCAAACATTCAATCTCTGTTGTAGATTTATTTCCCAACTTAGCATTTTCTGCAAATTTAGATATCTTACAATGCAACCCATTATCAACAACACTAATATGTTGGAGAAAGAGAACTGGTACTAAGACTAATTCCAGCACACCACATATTATGACGAACCATTTAGAGGTTTGATCAGTAATCACTACTCTTTGTATATGGCCAGTCAGCCAATTTTCTATTCATCTACACCATGTGACTTAACTTTTGTTAGTAACCTTTGATGTCAGACTTCATCAAATGCTTTTTGAAAATCTAAACAGCTGACATCAACTGCTTTACTTTCACCATACAAACTGATTATTTCATAAAAGAAATCAAGCAGAGTTGTCAAACCATGCTAAGAATAGTTTAAATAGGAGTCCTTTAAAAGGTTTACAATCTTATCCCAAGTGATGGCTTCCAATAATTAACTAACTGCAGATATTAAACTAATCAAACAATACTTGCCAGGCAGTGATTTATTACCTTTTCTGAATATCGGTGCTAAACTGGCAAATTTCCATTCCTTTGGAACACTTCCTTTAGCGAGCCAGTTATTGAAAAGGGTAGCCCTATTAAACTCTTTAGCTTTTTTTCTGCTATTTTCAACAATATGTACTTCATACTGACATTTGCTGTAATGACATATATGTCCCTTAATTTCTCTATGCTGAGATACAGAATTCACTTGTATTGTTGGTTATTTGACTTGTAGTTTCTTACTTGCTCCGTTCTGAGACAGCAAGCACTTCTTTGTCATTACTATATTACTTCATCTTCGTTTTGAAACAAGAAGTTTACACACATTGGCACATATGTTCCCTTCACTACTTTAAAATTATTAATCTTTTCCAAGCTACATCTATATCATTTTCATTAATGATAGCATCCCAGGTTTGCCTGTCAAAAACAGTGTAAGAACCAATGAAATTTGCGAGTCTTTAGCTTTTTTTCTGCTATTTTCAACAATATATACTTCATACTGACATATACTTCATAATGACATATATGTCCCTTAATTTCTCTATGCTGAGATACAGAATTCACTTGTCTCGTTGGTTATTTGACTTGGAGTTTCTTACTTGCTCCGTTCTGAGACAGCAAGCACTTCTTTGTCATTACTATATTACTTCAGCTTTGTTTTGAAACAAGAAGTTTACACATATTGGCACATATGTTTCCTTCACTACTTTAAAATTGTTACTAAATCTTTTCCAAGCTACATCTATATCATTTTCATTAATGATAGCATCCCAGGTTTGCCCGTTAAAAACAGTGCAAGGACCAATGAAATTTGCGAGTCTAAAATCTGGTATTTTTTAATACTTTTCTGTTAACCACCATCATAGGCTATGTTGAAATACACAACTGAAGTGATTTGCAGGTGACCACTTGTACTAAGCTTTTCTCCCATTTAAATATTATGAGATCCTCATTTCAAGATAGAACAAAATTTATTAAGTTATCATAAGTAGGTTTCTCAACTAATTATTGTAGGGCACTCTTGAGTAAATTCAAGTACAGCCCATGTCTTGTGGTGTGTATAAGTGATTCTCCCCACTTAGATGCTGGTATGTTAAAATCTCCCATTATGATCTAAATTTGTTCATTATAGATTCTTCCAGTTGATTATGAAGTCTTTCATCCACCTCTCGTGTTTATACAGGGACCTATAAACAAATCATACCATTATTTTTTCCATCAAAATATATCCTAAATTAAAAAAAAATGGTTTTTATTAAAAGCATACCAAAATAACGAAATTTCAATCATTTCTTAATTTTCTTCCTAAGCAATTGTTTCCTACTCCATAAATATGTCATGAATGCTTCATGCGTTAACTTGAAATATTTTGATATGTGTATGGTTTTCTATCATTAGCATGTGTGTGCAGGAAAGAAATAATGCTTTTCTGTGTTTGTGCTCAATAAAGTGATTTTCTTATGCGACTTGTGCTCACCACTAGAATAATTATCCTGGGTCTGGTTATTCTTATATATTTACAAATAGGTAAGTATGTGTAAGTATATTAGCAATATGGGGAAAGGAAAGTCCTACATTGACCCTTGAGTGCACTGACTTCCACCCAGGTCCCCTCCTGCCTTATTCATGGCCCCCCACTTGAGTATTTTCCTGAACCTACTCTAGTTTGCCTTTACTCCTACTTGCTTCAATCCCAACAGGCAGCAACTGTTAATCCAATGGAATACAAAGGAAGTCAAACAGCAAGAGACCAATGTGTCCTTTCCATGATACTTGTGATAGAAGATATCAGGAACTTACAGATTAATGAGGTAGAATGTAGAAGTTTGAAGGCATACAGATAATCTAAAGAGAATAACCTGAAATTTGACTAAGGGATGCAATTAATTGAATTCATAGACTTGAAATAAATATTTATCATCAATTTTTAAAGGTATATATACTACTGCTTTTAATCATTCTAACTGGCAAAGCATTCCACATGTTAATGACCCCACTGAAGAGAAAGTACTTCGCTTTATTCAATGCAAAATATATTTTTCCATAAAGAGAGAAATCATATGAATCACTTCACGTGATAATTTTGAATACATGTATCAGATCTTTCTTTAGACTGTTTTCTAAGACAAGTCGATTATGGGTGTAAAATCGGCTCTCACAGGATTTGCTCCTCAGCCCAGATATCATCTTGGTTGCTTGACACTGTAAGTACTCTCCATTCTATGACTTTTTTGGGGGGTTGGGTGACCAAAACTGAACACAATCAAAATGGACACAAACCAATGAACCAGAAGGAATAAGGATAATTTCCCTGGACATAAATTCCAAGGCCTTACTATTAATCTATGAAATTTGTTAGCTCTTTCAGGGCCCCTGTGCACTACTTAACTTGATCTTGTCACCGGAGATTATTAAGCCCAAGTCCTTTTCCTTTTGGAGTTCAACAGAATTCATACTGCAGCTTGAATTTTCGTTTTTACTACCAGTATGTAGAATTTTGCATTTGTTGATACTGAAATTTATTTGCCATCTATGAGCCCAGTCCATCAGTTTTTTTTAAATCAGGCTGAAGCTGTAAATTTTCAAGTTCATTTGTAGACATTTCTCAGCTTTGTATCATGTGAATTTTGATATCTTGCAATGTATTTCATTATCAGTATCTAATAAACTTGAGAAAGAAAACTAGTCTCAAGACTGATCCTTGTGGAAAACCACTAGTTTTGTCTACCCATTCCAAGAATTGACCATTAATCACAACTCTGTTTTGGGACAGTCAACTAATTTCCTGTCCACTGAAGCATAACCCTATAACAAAAGTCAAGCAGCTTCGCCATACACAAGCAATTTCGTCCAAGACCATGCTGAGAATTGTTTATTAAATGGTGATCCTGTAAATGGTTTACAATTCTGTCTTGTGTGATGATTTCCTTTAGTATTCCAGATGTAGGGTATTTAGATTACCCGTCACCAACTTCAGCAATTTCTCACTCAAATCTTTCACTAGAGCTGTGTCATTAGCAAACAACAGCTGACTTGCTTCCAAGGCCCTCTTTTCCCATACAGACTGCACATTAGCCCCTTTCTCCACGACAAGTGCATTCACCTCATTTACCACCCCAAACTATAAACATTACTTAGCCATATTGACATTATCCACACCTGCCACAGAGTGACAAACATGGAACCACTCGGACTCCTCTCTAAAAACTCTTGTACATGACTTACAATAAATACAGAAGAAAAATCCTCTGCTAATAGCTTTTCTCCCACATCATACATTCATAAGGCTTTCTACAAGGCATATCTATCAACCTTGTCATGTGCTTCCTCCAGATCCATTAATACCTTATGCGGATTCTTCTATTTATCTAAGTACTTCTTTCACACATTCTTTTAAGCAAACATCTGATCCACGAAACCAGTCCCAATCTAGAAACTATATTGTTCCTCTTAATACATGCCTTCAGCCACAGTCACCCCCTTTCATAACATAACATTTTATTATCATTATTATTATCTTAGTATTATTATTATTATTACTATTTATACTTGATAGCTGTTTTTCCCCGCGTTAGCAAGGTATCGACAGGAAACAGACGAAGATCCATCCACTCATATATATACACACACACGCATCTGTCAGCGGATGGAACCATGGAAGCGGAAGTGGATCATAGGGTGGGGGAGGGGGCGAAAATTTTGGGAGCCTTGAAAAATGTGTGGAAGTCGAGAACATTATCTCGGAAAGCAAAAATGGGTATGTTTGAAGGAATAGTGGTTCCAACAATGTTGTATGGTTGCGAGGCGTGGGCTATGGATAGAGATGTGCGCAGGAGGATGGATGTGCTGGAAATGAGATGTTTGAGGACAATGTGTGGTGTGAGGTGGTTTGATCGAGTAAGTAACGTAAGGGTAAGAGAGATGTGTGGAAATAAAAAGAGCGTGGTTGAGAGAGCAGAAGAGGGTGTTTTGAAATGGTTTGGGCACATGGAGAGAATGAGTGAGGAAAGATTGACCAAGAGGATATATGTGTCGGAGGTGGAGGGAACGAGGAGAAGAGGGAGACCAAATTGGAGGTGGAAAGATGGAGTGAAAAAGATTTTGTGTGATCGGGGCCTGAACATGCAGGAGGGTGAAAGGAGGGCAAGGAATAGAGTGAATTGGAGCGATGTGGTATACAGGGGTTGACGTGCTGTCAGTGGATTGAATCAAGGCATGTGAAGCGTCTGGGGTAAACCATGGAAAGCTGTGTAGGTATGTATATTTGCGTGTGTGGACGTGTGTATGTACATGTGTATGGGGGGGGGGGGGTTGGGCCATTTCTTTCGTCTGTTTCCTTGCGCTACCTCGCAAACGCGGGAGACAGCGACAAAGTATAAAAAAAAAAAAAAAAAAAAAAAAAAAATATATATATATATATATATATATATATATTATATTATATATATATATATATTTATTTTTTTTATTATACTTTGTCGCTGTCTCCCGCGTTTGCGAGGTAGCGCAAGGAAACAGACGAAAGAAATGGCCCCCCCACCCATACACATGTATATACATACGTCCACACACGCAAATATACATACCTACACAGCTTTCCATGGTTTACCCCAGACGCTTCACATGCCTTGATTCAATCCACTGACAGCACGTCAACCACGGTATACCACATCGCTCCAATTCACTCTATTCCTTGCCCTCCTTTCAACCCTCCTGCATGTTCAGGCCCCGATCACACAAAATCTTTTTCACTCCATCTTTCCACCTCCAATTTGGTCTCCCTCTTCTCCTCGTTCCCTCCACCTCCGACACATATATCCTCTTGGTCAATCTTTCCTCACTCATTCTCTCCATGTGCCCAAACCACTTCAAAACACCCTCTTCTGCTCTCTCAACCACGCTCTTTTTATTTCCACACATCTCTCTTACCCTTACGTTACTCACTCGATCAAACCACCTCACACCACACATTGTCCTCAAACATCTCATTTCCAGCACATCCATCCTCCTGCGCACAACTCTATCCATAGCCCACGCCTCGCAACCATACAACATTGTTGGAACCACTATTCCTTCAAACATACCCATTTTTGCTCTCCGAGATAATGTTCTCGACTTCCACACATTCTTCAAGGCCCCCAGAATTTTCGCCCCCTCCCCCACCCTATGATCCACTTCCGCTTCCATGGTTCCATCCGCTGCCAGATCCACTCCCAGATATCTAAAACACTTCACTTCCTCCAGTTTTTCTCCATTCAAACTCACCTCCCAATTGACTTGACCCTCAACCCTACTGTACCTAATAACCTTGCTCTTATTCACATTTACTCTTAACTTTCTTCTTCCACACACTTTACCAAACTCAGTCACCAGCTTCTGCAGTTTCTCACATGAATCAGCCACCAGCGCTGTATCATCAGCGAACAACAACTGACTCACTTCCCAAGCTCTCTCATCCCCAACAGACTTCATACTTGCCCCTCTTTCCAAAACTCTTGCATTTACCTCCCTAACAACCCCATCCATAAACAAATTAAACAACCATGGAGACATCACACACCCCTGCCGCAAACCTACATTCACTGAGAACCAATCACTTTCCTCTCTTCCTACACGTACACATGCCTTACATCTTCGATAAAAACTTTTCACTGCTTCTAACAACTTTCCTCCCACACCATATATTCTTAATACCTTCCACAGAGCATCTCTATCAACTCTATCATATGCCTTCTCCAGATCCATAAATGCTACATACAAATCCATTTGCTTTTCTAAGTATTTCTCACATACATTCTTCAAAGCAAACACCTGATCCACACATCCTCTACCACTTCTGAAACCACACTGCTCTTCCCCAATCTGATGCTCTGTACATGCCTTCACCCTCTCAATCAATACCCTCCCATATAATTTACCAGGAATACTCAACAAACTTATACCTCTGTAATTTGAGCACTCACTCTTATCCCCTTTGCCTTTGTACAATGGCACTATGCACGCATTCCGCCAATCCTCAGGCACCTCACCATGAGTCATACATACATTAAATAACCTTACCAACCAGTCAACAATACAGTCACCCCCCTTTTTAATAAATTCCACTGCAATACCATCCAAACCTGCTGCCTTGCCGGCTTTCATCTTCCGCAAAGCTTTCACTACCTCTTCTCTGTTTACCAAATCATTTTCCCTAATCCTCTCACTTTGCACACCACCTCGACCAAAACACCCTATATCTGCCACTCGATCATCAAACACATTCAACAAACCTTCAAAATACTCACTCCATCTCCTTCTCACATCACCACTACTTGTTATCACCTCCCCATTTGCGCCCTTCACTGAAGTTCCCATTTGCTCCCTTGTCTTACGCACTTTATTTACCTCCTTCCAGAACATCTTTTTATTCTCCCTAAAATTTAATGACACTCTCTCACCCCAACTCTCATTTGCCCTTTTTTTCACCTCTTGCACCTTTCTCTTGACCTCTTGTCTCTTATACATCTCCCACTTAATTGCATTTTTTCCCTGCAAAAATCGTCCAAATGCCTCTCTCTTCTCTTTCACTAATACTCTCACTTCTTCATCCCACCACTCACTACCCTTTCTAATCAACCCACCTCCCACTCTTCTCATGCCACAAGCATCTTTTGCGCAATCCATCAATGATTCCCTAAATACATCCCATTCCTCCCCCACTCCCCTTACTTCCATTGTTCTCACCTTTTTCCATTCTGCACTCAGTCTCTCCTGGTACTTCCTCACACAGGTCTCCTTCCCAAGCTCACTTACTCTCACCACCCTCTTCACCCCAACATTCACTCTTTTTTTCTGAAAACCCATACAAATCTTCACCTTAGCCTCCACAAGATAATGATCAGACATCCCTCCAGTTGCACCTCTCAGCACATTAACATCCAAAAGTCTCTCTTTCGCACGCCTGTCAATTAACACGTAATCCAATAACGCTCTCTGGCCATCTCTCCTACTTACATAAGTATACTTATGTATATCTCGCTTTTTAAACCAGGTATTCCCAATCATCAGTCCTTTTTCAGCACATAAATCTACAAGCTCTTCACCATTTCCATTTACAACACTGAACACCCCATGTATACCAATTATTCCCTCAACTGCCACATTACTCACCTTTGCATTCAAATCACCCATCACTATAAATATTTATTTATTTATTTATTTATTTATTTATTTATTTATCATACTTTGTCGCTGTCTCCCGCGATAGCGAGGTAGCGCAAGGAAACAGACGAAAGAATGGCCCAACCCACCCACATACACATGAATATACATACACGTCCACACACGCACATATAAATATCTATACATTCAACGTATGCATATATATATACAAAAACATACATATACATATGTATACATCTCAAGCTATACGTATATACACATGTACATAATTCATACTGTCTGTCCTTACTCATTCCCGTCGCCACCCCGCCACACATGAAATGACAACACCCTCCCCCCCACATGTGCGCGAGGTTGCACTAGGAAAAAGACAACAAAGGCCACATTCGTTCACACTCAGTCTCTAGCTGTCATGTACAATGCACCGAAACCACAACTCCCTTTCCACATCCAGGCCCCACAAAACTTTCCATGGTTTACCCTAGACGCTTCACATGCCCTGGTTCAATCCATTGACAGCACGTCGACCCCAGTATACCACATCGTTCCAATTCACTATTCCTTGCACGCCTTTCACCCTCCTGCATGTTCAGGCCCCGATCACTGTGGAAGGTATTAAGAATATATGGTGAGGGAGGAAAGTTGTTAGAAGCAGTGAAAAGTTTTTATCGATGATACACGTCATGTGTACGAGAAGGAAGAGAGGAAAGTGATTAGTTCTCAGTGAATGTCGGTTTGCGGCAGGGGTGCGTGATGTCTCCATGGTTGTTTGTTTCTGGATGGGGTTGTTAGGGAGGTACATGCAAGTGTTTTGGAGAGAGGGGCAAGTATGCAGTCTGTTGTGGATGAGAGGGCTTGGGAAGTGAGTCAGTTGTTGTTCGCTGATAACAGAGCGCTGGTGGCTGATTCGGGTGAGAAAGTGCAGAAGCTGGTGACTGAGTTTGGGAAAGTGTGTGAAATAAGAAAGCTGAGAGTAAATGTGAATAAGAGCAAGGTTATCAGGTACAGTATGGTTGAGGGACAAGTCAACTGGGTTGTAAGTTTCAATGGAGAAAAACTGGAGGAAGTAGTGTTTTAGATATCTGGGAGTGGATTCGGCAGCGGATGGAACCATGGAAGCGGAAGTGAGTACAGGGTGGGGGAGGGGCGAAAGTTCTGGGAGCGTTGAAAAATGTGTTGAAGTCGAGAACATTATCTCGGAAAGCAAAAATGGGTGGTGTGAAGTGGTTTGATCGAGTAAGTAATGAACGGGTAAGAGAGATTTGTGGTAATAAAAAGAGTGTGGTTGAGAGAGCAGAAGAGGGTGTTTTGAAATGGTTTGGCCACATGGAGAGAATGAATGAGGAAAGATTGACAAAGAGGATATATGTGTCAGAGGTGGAGGGAACGAGAACTGGGAGATCAAATTGGAGATGGAAGGATGGAGTGAAAAAGATTTTGAGCGATCGGGGTCTGAACATGCAGGAGGGTGAAAGGTGTGCAAGGAATAGAGTGAATTGGAACGATGTGGTGTACCGGGGTCGACGTGCTGTCAATGGATTGAACCAAGGCATGTGAAGCGCCTCGGGTAAACCATGGAAAGTTTTGTGGGGCCTGGATGTGGAAAGGGAGCTATGGTTTCGGTGCATTATACATGAAAGACACCGAGTGTGAACGAATGTGGCCTTTGATGTCTTTTCCTAGCGCTATCTCGCGCACGTGCGGGAGGAGGGCGTTGTCATTTCGTGTGTGTGGCGGGATGGTGACAGGAATGAATAAAGGCAGCAAGTATGAATTATGTACATGTGTATATATGTATATGTCGGTGTATGTATATGTGCGTGTACGGACGTGTATGTAAATACATGTTTACGTACGTGGATTGGGCCATTCTCTCGTCTGTTTCCTTGCGCTACCTTGCTAACGCGGGAGACAGCGACGAATAATATATATATATATATATATATATATATATATATATATATATCTTTGAAACTATTCGCCATTTCCCGCTTTAGCGAGGTAGCGTTAACGGAGGACTGGGCCTTTGAGGGAATATTCTCACCTGGCCCCCTTCTCTGTTCCTTCTTTTGGAAAATAAAAAAAAAAAAATAATGAAAGGGGAGGATTTCCAGCCCCCGCTCCCTCCCCTTTTAGTTGCTTTCTACGACACGCAGGGAATACGTGGGAAGTATTCTTTCTCCCCTATCCCCAGGGATATATATATATATATATATATATATATATATATATATATATATATATATATATATATATATAATCTCTTCTCTGACGCCAGTAGTGAAGTATTTTTTTCATATCATGGGTCGTGCAGCAGTGCTACACATTCCTAAAGCAATGAAAACTACCCCGGTAACCCTAAAAACTCAAACGACTCCTTCACCACTCACCCCTCCCCCATTCCTGGCTCCGCCCTCCCTAAACAATGGCTGAACCGTCATCTCTGTGCTAGAAAATGTACCACGGCGGCTCTGAGGACTTTAGTTATAGATTGTTCTAATACATTTCTGTAGCTACTCTCAGTGCATAGATCCTCACTATGAAAACTCGCGGAACACTGGCAGATGGCCAACCAAGATGGCTATGCGAAGTTAATAGAAATTAGCCATCACAACTCCAGAGTTCACGGGTGGAAGATGGGACCTCAACGAACATGAATATAAAGATTCACGTTTGAGCCACAGTGCGACAACAGCTTTTTTTTTTTTAAG
Organism: Panulirus ornatus; assembly: GCF_036320965.1. Lineage (NCBI taxonomy): Eukaryota > Metazoa > Arthropoda > Malacostraca > Decapoda > Palinuridae > Panulirus > Panulirus ornatus. Next base: position 75,814,172 of record NC_092224.1, on the reverse strand, counting down.
GATTTTAATCAAACAACAGGAAAATGATAGAGGCCTCCAAAGACATGAATGTTTTCGTAGTTTTGTTACTATCAACTCTACATCATCTCTTACACACACTACTTACTGCACTTGCAGAGACATCAAAAAAATTCTCACTAGGAACGAGTGAAGCACATCTAAGGTGTTGGGACGCCAGCACAGAAAGCCATTTTTCAGACATTATGGAATCCATAATCTTGCATAATGAAGGGTCGGCAGAAATACAAGAAATAAACCCACCATGCATCTGTAATCATGACACTGGGTTGTACTAGCTTCATCTTGCCTTTTAACCTAAATTTTCACATCCAGTAACTTTCTTTTCCTTACTGTTTGCCCGCATTACCAACACTAACACCTGCATGCCACATTCCATACACTAAGGAATTCTTCAACGCTGAAAACAACGTAAAAATACGAGAAATAAACCCATTAAGTAAACGTCAACATGATACTGTGTATACTAACCATATCGCCATGTAACCTCAATTTTCACATTCAATCACATTTAACACCTGCATCCCATTTTCTAGACATGAATCTCTTTTGCACACGGAAATAGGAAAAAAGAAGAAAATTGACCCTAATAATGCTGGATAAATATTGCGGAAAGAATAGCACCCCAAGCTGGCTGCTAGAGTGGCTGCTTGGCTGTACTACTTTGTTTTCATTGGCCGATAGTAAATCATGGGGAAGACTGATCAATATTAAGCTGTCCTGTATACCTTTTGATCTGCATTTTACTCACCTGTTGCTTTTCCTTATACACTTGCCCACAATATAACATTCCTCATACGGTAAATATATGGGGAAGGGAAAAACAGCACTCTGGTGTATCCGTGATTACACCCATCTGACAAAATTTCCCTATGAGCAACCTATAGATGCATGATGATTATTTTTAGAATGACCTGCGTTAACACAGAACATGAAGCCTCACCTGTATCTATTATGTGCCTAACCCACGTCCAAGCAGACACCGAACCAGATGCTAGAACCACACATGAACTGCAGAGGTGAACTAAGTGACCGGTCGTGGAGTAGTGAAGGCGTGTTCAAACGTGACTAACTCAGTGAGGAAGAGTAACTGAGGCACATATTCATTATTGAAAGTGTACCAATGTTGTCCACATATACACTGCCATCTGTAGTTGAGCGACTAAACTAAAAATGACCACCATAGAAAATGGTAAAGCTTTTTTATTGAAGAGAATGGTCAATATTTAAGGGTAACACAACATTTATGTTACTAGTTTACTAAGATAATTACAGGTTTTATATGTCTCATCCATTTCTTTGTAAAATGAAATCTAGAGGCCTTTCAGTTATTATGAGACACCCGAATACCTACTAGTGACCTAGTATATTTAAGATTTAGTCATGAATATATATAGAGAGATCAGGCGCGTAGTACTTGCCGTATGTTTTACCTGGGGAATAACACTCTCAACCGCTGAATACTTTCTCTGAATCCGAGTTTGTTCAGGGATCGATGTCAGTCATTCATCGAGTTTGTATTCAAACATTTCTACAATTGTATCTTGATGTTTATTGCTTCTAGTATGACATTCGCCGGATTCATATAGCCTTGCCTGATACCTTCTTGAAATGCTCAGTATTATCTCTGACTTAATGATCTTGCAATCAGATAGGCTTTCATTATTATATTCTTAATTTCTTATATCTACTCCCATGCTTAAATCATGACATATCAAGTTTTGATGAAATAAATCTGATATTCTCATGCAATTCAACCAGAAACATTTATACATTATTATTTCACTACACAATCTACACATATGAATACTCTACATTTACCAGTACAAATCGTTCAATCTTCTTTCCATATAGGAGCACATTTTGCCATTGAAATTACAGGTCTGCCACACAAATAGATAGTGGTAATTCAGACGACCTCCGTAACTCCCATCTCTCACATACAATCAACGTGCCATATGTGTACCGTGACACACATAGCTCCCTTTGACATCTTGCAGCCAAGTTAACTGGGAGCACTTTGCATGTAATGTGTACCCTGGTGAATGATTATGTTGACCGTTTCCAGCAATGTTTTATAGGCTAGTGATGTGACAGGTAGAGTACAGTACACGCTCACCCAGGACTTGGGCAGCCATGGTCATATTGCAACGACTTTTTTACTTTCCGCTGGTTGAGACAGTGCAATCTTCCCTCTGGATAGTAATTGTAAATAGAGAAGTGAATTGCTGCTGTTCACTGTTACTCATCAAAACCATCATTAACATTATGTAGGAGATGAACAGCTTGCTAGATATTTCCATATCAGAAATCAATAGTTGCCAGAAGACAGTTTGACTCCTTTACTGTTCTACTAATGTGGGATTCAGATGGTAAGTTAGGGTGATGTCGACTCCCAGACTCTTCACTCACAGAATCCTGAAGCTTACCTCTTGGAAGATAATGATCATATTGAGGCCTTCTTTCACTTTGTCCTATCCTCATTACCATATTTTTGCTCAGGGTAAATTTCATCAGCCATGAATTAGACCAACTTTAGTCATTTGAGGTCCCTTTGCAAGTTGATACAATCCTTCTCACTTTACACTGTGTGATTACAATATGTATGTGTGTTGTGGGGAAAGACTTTTTTATGCTTATATGTACCATATCTTTCCTCTTATGTATGTATGCACCCACATTAAGTTGTGTGTGTGTGTGTATGGATACATACATACTAGTAAAGACTTAATACACAAACACAAGGTTATGATGAAGGGCAACACGAGTGTAAATGTTTACCTCTGTAAAACAGTAATTACAAATAGTAATTAAATAGTAATCACATCCTTGTCAATGCCAGGTATCCATTACATCAACCAGCTCCTAGGGGAGCATGAACGACTGGGTGGACTATGGACTGGCTGCTATGACCAGGATTCGAATCCGTGCAGGTTTGATTCCAAGTATCCCATTTGTATGTGACGGTCATTACTACCACAACACCACAGAGGTCTGTGTGTATGTTGGGGGGGGGGGAGGTCAAGCTACAGTCATTAAACAATGTAGGATGTGTTTATTTTCACAAGGCAAGTTGGTGTGTGGCATGCTAGGAACTCTTGGCCATAAAGGATATTGAGATTTTTGTGGCCAAGTGGGCACAATAAACTACACCTAACAAAAAGCATTCAATAAGATTTTATTCAGTTCAGAATATTCTCTTCCTGAATTATTCAGAAACATTATATGGTTCATGATGTAATTCCTACACACACACTATCACCTTCCAATGGGGATGGGTATCATATAGAGGCCCTTGCGGATCTCCCTCCATGCTTTCACACAAGAGAACTTAGCCTGAACTTTTTAGATACCTTCATGCTAGATTTTTTGAAAAAATGCAAATGTCTGAAATCTGAAACATTTCTCTTCAGTTGACAAGAGATTTGGTGAGTAAATTTCTCAGAAGTCACTAAGTACGTAACTAACCTCTGTTGTTGCTGTACAGTGGTTTTCCTAATAAAGAGTATGCAAATCACTCACTCATGTCATTAAACTCTGCAGAAAGATTTTTCACTGACTGAAACACTGGACTGTTGACAACTAAAAGCTGGGATTCAGTAAAGTTGAAGCACACTGAAGAACTGCTGTGTGATCTCTTATAAATGCTAGGATTCAATAAAGTTGTAGCACACTGAAGAACTGCTGTGTGATCTCTTATAAAACCTAGGATTCAATAAAGTTGAAGTACACTGAAGAACTGCTGTGTGATCTCTTATATGATTTTCCTTTTGCTCCACACAAATTAAACAGAATGCATTAATGGTGAAGCTCGAAAATCTGCATTGATCTTGTGGAACATTCTATAAAAGTAGCTGTTTCAACACCTGCATTACAGAGCACTTTAATTAACCAATCCTTTGCAGGATAACATGACTTATAAAAAGCTGTCCAAGCAGTAAAGATAAGAATTCACTTGGTTTTATTAACTATTACCCAAAATGGTAAAACTTTGTGTGTACCGATTGATGATGCATGTGCATGGTCTTCAGTAACAGTGAAGGCAGCTCTGATATTCTGCTAGAAAATGTTAATTCTACTTCATGTTCAAAGAACCTGGATAGATCAGCTCACAGCATGTTTAACCTATGATGAATATCAATCCCAAAACAGTAATGACTGCTTTGTAAGTAATGTACTAAGTGAGGAATCGTAAGCACCAGATATATGTATTGCTAACAGTAGAACTGCAAGAAATTCAGGTCTCTAACATCTGTACAAACTAGAATAAAAATGCAGAGTTTAGGTGACACTGGTTTATTGCCTGTGTACAATCAGCTATCAAAATATAGTAAAACTTGTTATCCAAAATGCTTGGGAATCACCCATTTCTGATAATCAAATTTCTGGTAATTGGAGGTTTTTTAAAGATAAGTAATTCAGAAATCATATTTTGAAATATTTCACATAGAGGAAATATCAATATATATAAGCAATTGCCTTGATCCTCTCCTGCTGCTTGGTGATGTAAATAGTCATCATGCCGATACTGAAGTCCTTAATAAGTGCTGGTGTGGACTCACCCTCAGCCAGCTTCTTGCACAACTCCACCTTCTTTTTGAGGCTTAAAACATTCCTCTTCCTCTTCATGTGAAATGTATACAGCTTTGAGGAGTTGTCAGGCAATTGCTGATGATGCTTGAAGGGTGCTACTGTCCACAGCAGTAATCCAGGGTGCACAAAATACACAAATGTGCAAGACCACCACATAAGATCATGCCAGAAAGCATATGAGAGATAGTTAACAGTCCTTAGTGCCATAAAACACCGTGTTGAGAACATTGATTGCTGTGGAGTGGTGCACATGCAGTCTGAAATATTTTCACAAGTCTTATTCAATTTTTTTTATTTACTTATTTGGAAAATGGAGGAAGGCCGAGACTAAAATTTTTTTTTCTCAAATTATGGATAACAGAAGTTTTCCTGTATACGACATCAAGGTGGTTTTCACCATCTCTATCTTGTGTTAAGTATATGAGGTAGCCAGATGTATGTGCTTAATGGCAGTGAAAACACGATAAAGGTAGTTTTTAACATGTATGCTCGGGTGAAACAAAATACTGTGTATGATATGCAGGTGCATTTTCACTCGAGTGACTTGATGGTTACTTTGAGCTTGTGTGCCAGTATAGAGCAGTCATGTGATGGGGTCACTTCTGCCAAGTATTCCATTAGGAACAAAATTATGATAGGCTGATGGTTTCTATAGCCTGTAGATTGTTAGGAATCAAAATATTAATCATAGTAAGTCCATGTAATGAGTGAGATGATCTGAAATCTCAACAGAAGTCTTGGGCTTACTTTAAGGATAATATTGGAAATGAAGCAGAGTACACCAGTTGTGGACAACACAAATTTTATTTTCTTGTTCTTATACAGAACTTAACAGAACATATACACATTTGAATTCCAAATTACAGTCCTAACTGCATATCTGATTTCTTCAAAAAATACTGATGTCAATAGTAAGTTCTGTGTTACTAATCAGTGAATTTTTTGACTAATTCCTAAACAACAATAATACATGAGGTGCACTTCTGACATCATGAATTATTTGCTCAAAGATATATAACAGTATATCATCCATTTCATTATACAAAAAGTATACAAAGTTGGTATCATCACATGAAACTTCAGTTCAATCTGGCAATCAATGGGATGAAAACAGTATAGCACACAATATACTCTATTTTTGTATATTTAGGGTGACTTATCACTAGTTTCCATATCAATGAGGTTGTTATTAATAAGATTATTTAATATAAAACAGAAAAGCAAATGGATTTGTATGTAGCATTTATGGATCTGGAGAAGCATATGATAGAGTTGATAGAGATGCTCGGTGGAAGGTATTAAGAATATATGGTGTGGGAGGCAAGTTGTTAGAAGCAGTGAAAAGTTTTTATCGAGGATGTAAGGCATGTGTACGTGTAGGAAGAGAGGAAAGTGATTGGTTCTCAGTGAATGTAGGTTTGCGGCAGGGGTGTGTGATGTCTCCATGGTTGTTTAATTTGTTTATGGATGGGGTTGTTAGGGAGGTGAATGCAAGAGTTTTGGAAAGAGGGGCAAGTATGAAGTCTGTTGTGGATGAGAGAGCTTGGGGAGTGAGTCAGTTGTTGTTCGCTGATGATACAGCGCTGGTGGCTGATTCATGTGAGAAACTGCAGAAGCTGGTGACTGAGTTTGGTAAAGTGTGTGAAAGAAGAAAGTTAAGAGTAAATGTGAATAAGAGCAAGGTTATTAGGTACAGTAGGGTTGAGGGTCAAGTCAACTGGGAGGTAAATTTGAATGGAGAAAAACTGGAGGAAGTAAAGTGTTTTAGATATCTAGGAGTGGATCTGGCAGCGGATGGAACCATGGAAGTGGAAGTGAATCATAGGGTGGGGGAGGGGGCAAAAATCCTGGGAGCCTTGAAGAATGTTTGGAAGTCGAGAACATTATCTCGGAAGGCAAAAATGGGTATGTTTGAAGGAATAGTGGTTCCAACAATGTTGTATGGTTGCGAGGCGTGGGCTATGGATAGAGTTGTGCGCAGGAGGGTGGATGTGCTGGAAATGAGATGTTTGAGGACAATGTGAGGTGGTTTGATCGAGTAAGTAATGTAAGGGTAAGAGAGATGTGTGGAAATAAAAAGAGCATGGTTGAGAGAGCAGAAGAGGGTGTTTTGAAATGGTTTGGGCACATGGAGAGAATGAGTGAGGAAAGATTGACCAAGAGGATATATGTGTCGGAGGTGGAGGGAACGAGGAGAAGTGGGAGACCAAATTGGAGGTGGAAAGATGGAGTGAAAAAGATTTTGAGTGATCGGGGCCTGAACATGCAGGAGGGTGAAAGGCGGGCAAGGAATAGAGTGAACTGGATCAATGTGGTATACCGGGGTTGACGTGCTATCAGTGGATTGAATCAGGGCATGTGAAGTGTCTGGGGTAAACCATGGAAAGTTCTGTGGGGCCTGGATGTGGAAAGGGAGCTGTGGTTTCGGGCATTATTGCATGACAGCTAGAGACTGAGTGTGAACGAATGGAGCCTTTGTTGTCTTTTCCTAGTGCTACCTCGCACACATGAGGGGGGAGGGGGATGGTATTCCATGTGTGGCGAGGTGGCGATGGGAATGAATAAAGGCAGACTGTGAATTGTGTGCATGGGTATATATGTATGTGTCTGTGTGTGTATATATATGTGTACATTGAGATGTATAGGTATGTATATTTGCGTGTGTGGATGTGTATGTATATACATGTGTATGGGGGTGGGTTGGGCCATTTCTTTCGTCTGTTTCCTTGCGCTACCTCGCAAATGCGGGAGACAGCGGGAAAAAAAACAAAAAAAAAAAAAAACAGAAAAGGTGAAATTTATGTGATTAAAGCAATGAATGTACATGTGAAATTTCTTACAGCATTGTAGTGGAGTTATCAGTATTTTGTTTCAATTCCAATAAAACTGTATCCATCTTGATATTCAATGTTTAATTATCTTCTACTATTGGGCAAGAAGGATATGGAAGAACTTCCTCCACACATCTTGACTGCAGATAACTGGTAAACACTATTCACAACAATTTGCAGTTTTCTAGGGAGAGACAAGAGTTGTATGGGCAGCATTTTCCAATAACTATGATTACTGCACATCCCTCACAAAACTTTCTCTGCTTAACCTTCATCTGGATATCATTTCACTTTTATTTCTCTTCTACCCTGTCAAAGCAAGAATCAATTCTGTAAATATTATACATCAAAGAAATATTAGCAATCTTTTTATCACACTAGTCTACCTATCTGGAAGATACAGTACAGTATTTCTCAATAAAATGGCTGAATGGAAGTATTTGGAGTCAATGTACGTAAAGTTGGCTTAACAGATGGTCTAAACAATGATGGGCCTTAAAAAAAATTCAATATTTCTCTATCTTTTCAAAACCTGATATTAAAATTCTAATCCTATAACCCTCCTAAGTATTTTCATATCTATCCAGATTTCCATAAGATATTCTTTTTCCATAAATCCAAATCAATATTCTTAACCTCCAGGATCCTTTTTTTAAGAACCCCTGTACGTCATCCACACTTTCATGTTGATTATATGCTACTAATGACATAAGCTCATAGAAAGGGAGAATCATTCAGTTCTTTAACTGATATTTCAATCAAAATGAAAGAAGTACCCATCAAATTATCAGTGAATCTACCTATTCTTCTGAAGTTGTGAATCTGCATTATAAAGGATAAATCATATGGAGTGTAAAAAAGAAAAAAAAAAAAACTCAAGAAATTTTTCACACATAAGTACTAGAATGTGAATGAACACTATACAAGCAAGGTTATAAAATCAAAATATCTAGGGCACAATTACTGAGCAGTATCAACCAATTTCTTACAGTCCAAATGTTAAACTGAGGTGGAATTTTAAAAAACCTTATGTATTCCCATCTGTTACTATGGTATACAAATACATTTTCAAACTCTCTTCATGTCTTAAAAATGAAAATTATCATTTCAAATGAAAGGAAAGGTTAGTGTCATCTGAGGCAGAGGCAACACAAGAACATAGTTTTATGAAAAGAAGAGGTTAAAAGCAACTGAACAGTAATTCAAGTGGTTTAACTTGCATACCTGCACACATCTTCAGCACATAAGGTGAAATTTCAGAACTATGGGCCTTGTATGGGTACTGTTTACATTTTTTCTAGATATCTCAATGATTTCCAAAACCTTATCATTCCATCTCACTGGTGTTGAGGTATAGGGTCTCCCAGAGAGAACAATTTTGAACCATTTTTCAGTTCCTCACATATCCTTATATCATCCCCTACAATTTTTTCCCTCTGAATCCCTTAGTCTTATTAACTGCACCTTAAATGACAAGTGACTTCTGGTGAATTCATGGTAAAGTTTGGATTTTCACCTACCTTGTCCACCACATTCTTCTCAAATTTTCTTAGTTCCTCCTTCCTTATCCCGCTACACTTGTTTGTGCTCTCTCATACCTTGCAAATGCTTGTCTGCTTAAGTGCCATCTATATCTTTTGCTTTTCTAATGTCCTTGTTTACCACAGTCAAATTTGAGCATTACATGATCACTTCTTCCATATAGTGTATCATGTACAATGTTCACAATATCTATGTTAGTACAAGTGAAAATAAGATCGAGCAATGATAGTATATCGATCCCTCTCATCCTAACGTGCTCCCTGACATGAGAATTCAAATTTCCCCAGTCTGCCTCTTCATCGTTGAAATCCCCCATTATCAGCATTTTATTATTTAAAAAAATTGTTGTCTTGTACTGTTCATGTTACCATCCTGAAGTTCCTTTATTGCATTAATTGTATCTTTTCCATTATGTATTGCTTGAATGACCATTACCCTTTACATTGTTGTATTCAATTACCTAATTTGTACACAGATGGCAGTTTTACCACTCATAGTCACCACTCTTGCATTCATTGCCATGTAAGCCTTACATTTACATAAGCGACAATAATATCATGTCCCAAGCATTCTTTCGATTCATATGCCACTCTTATCTATGGTGCTATTTCTTTACAACCTATTTTAAAAAATTTGACAATCATGGTATGTCATAACTGCCCAACCTTCATTATGATGAACTTTTCCCTTATTATCGTACACATCTTCATTCTTATATAAAATCAGGGTGGTTTTACACATTGTCCCACCTCTTAATCTAAATTTCCTTCCAGAAACTCTTATCATCTACATAAAGCTGCCTCCAATACCATAATGCTCAAACAATCTTCCTTCATTTCCTAGTATTTTCATATTCTTAAACATACATCTTAAAATGATCTTACATTTATGTAAACTTACTCATTCCCTACATCTTGAGGTATGGTCTCCCATTGAGAACAATTTTAACTTAAAGTTTAATCATCACTCTATTTCCTCTCCAGGAGTAATTTTTCCCTCTGAATCCCTTAGTCTTATTAACTGCACCTTAAATGACAAGTGACTTCTGGTGAATTCATGGTAAAGTTTGGATTTTCACCTACCTTGTCCACCACATTCTTCTCAAATTTTCTTAGTTCCTCCTTCCTTATCCTGCTACACTTGTTTGTGCTCTCTCATACCTTGCAAATGCTTGTCTGCTTAAGTGCCATCTATATCTTTTGCTTTTCTAATGTCCTTGTTTACCACAGTCAAATTTGAGCATTACATGATCACTTCTTCCATATAGTGTATCATGTACAATGTTCACAATATCTATGTTAGTACAAGTGAAAATAAGATCGAGCAATGATAGTATATCGATCCCTCTCATCCTAACGTGCTCCCTGACATGAGAATTCAAATTTCCCCAGTCTGCCTCTTCATCGTTGAAATCCCCCATTATCAGCATTTTATTATTTAAAAAAGAGTGTTTTACTGTTTCATGTACCATCCTGAATGTTCCTTTATTGCCATAATTGTATACTTTTCCCATTATGTATTGCTGGAATGGACCATCTTTCATGTGTGTGTATTTAATTACCTATTTGTACAGCAGAGGGATGGAGTTTTACACTCATTAGGTCCCACCTCTTGAACATTCCATTGCCATGTAAGCTCTTTACATTTACATAAAGCTGCCTGCATAAATCATGTCCTCAGACATTCTTTCCATTCATTTACCACTCTTATATATGGTAGCATTTCTTTACATCCTATTTTTAAAAATTTGGACTTAATTTCATGTTATGTCATAGGACTGCTCTATCCCTACATCTCATGAAGAACTGTTCCCCATTCATGTCAATCTCTCTTATAAACTTAAAGGTTGTAATCAGATCACCTCTCAATTTTCCTTCTTCCAGGGAGGGTAAATTTAAAGGCTCTAGCCTTTCCCTTAACTTAGCTCTCCTAATTCTAGGACTATCTTTGTTGCCTTCCTCAGGATCTTCCCTATTAGTTCACTGTGCTTCTTTAGCTGCAGTGAACAGTGACCAAACATGAGAAGCACAATCTGGTTTTGGCCTTAAGTATGATATGAAATGCTTGCTAAATATTTCCTTATTCATGTATTTGAAGGCTATTCAGATATTTGCCAGAAGAGTTTGTCTCCTTAACTTTTCCCCAAATATGGGAATCTGGTGACAGGTTAGGGATGGTGGCAATTCCCAAATGATTCTCACATACAAGATTCTGAAATTTTTTCATGCTAGATTATAATGATATTAAGGCCATCTTTTGCTTTGTCCCATCCTCATTATTTTACATTTACTCAGGTTGAATTTCACCAACCATATATCAAAACAACTCTGAAATCTGTTTAGGTTCAGTTTTGATATGATGCAGTCCTCCTTACTTCCCACTTCCTTCATGGCCTTTGCATCATCTGTAAACACATTCAGTTACCTGTCCATACCTTCAGGCATGTCATTTACATTTATCAAGAAGAGTAATAGTCCTAGAACAGAATTTTTGGTCACACTTGACTCATTTGGATCAGGTTCTTTGACATGTGTCATTTGTTCCCTTCCACTGAGAAAATCTTCAATTCACTGAAGGAGTGTCTTGCTTTTTCCTGCTTGGTGCTTCAGCTTTGTAAACAGTCTCCCATGTGCTATTGTCGAATGCTTTCTGTAGTCCACATACAAATGACCTACCCAGCCTTCCTTTTGCCGAAGACAGAGCTCATTCACCCACTGAAAACTAAGAGGTTTGTTACATGTGACCTTTATCTAAAACCATGGTCTCTCACTTAGGTCATTTCTCCTCCATAGAAAGTTATCCACTTGTTTTTAATAATCTCTTCCATAACCTTACACATCACACTCAATAGTGAGATCAATCTTTAGTTCTGCAATGTACCCAGTCTCCTTCCTTATGATCAGGTAAGATGTTTGCCCATTTCCATTCCCTTGGCTCTTCACCTCTCTCCACTGACATCTTGAACACTATTTCAACTGCTTTATCTAGTGTATCTCCAATCATGCCCTGATTCAATCCATTGGCAGCACATCGACCCCGGTATACCACATCGTTCCAATTCACTCTATTCCTTGCACGCATTTCACCCCCCTGCATGTTCAGGCCCCAATCACTCAAAATCTTTTTCACTCCATCTTTCCACCTCTACTTTGGTCTCCCACTTCTCCTCGTTCCCTACACCCCCGACACAAGTATCCTCTTGGTCAATCTTTTCTCACTCATTCTCTCCATGTGACCAAACCATTTCAAAACACCCTCTTCTGCTCTCTCAACCACACTTTTTATTACCACACACCTCTCTTACCCTATTATTACTTACTCGATAAAACCACCTCACACCACATATTGTCCTCAAACATCTCATTTCCAGCACATCCACCCTTCTCCGAACAACTCTATCTATAGCCCACGCCTCGCAACCATATAACATTGTTGGAACCACTATTCCTTCAAACATACCCATTTCTGCTTTATGAGATAATGTTCTCGACTTCCACATATTCTTCAACGCTCCCAGAACTTTTGCCCCCTCCCCGACCCTATGATTCACTTCCACTTCCATGGTTCCATCCGCTGTCAAATCCACTCCCAGATATCTAAAGTACTTCACTTCCTCCAGTTTTTCTCCATTCAAACTTACCTCCCAAATGACTTGTCCCTCAACCCTACTGTACCTAATAACCTTGCTCTTATCGACATTTACTCTCAGCTTTCTTTTTCACACACTTTACTGAACTCAGTCACCAGCTTCTGCAGTTTCGCACACGAATCAGCCACCAGTGCTGTATCATCAGCGAACAACAACCGACTCACTTCCCAAGCTCTCTCATCCATAACAGACTTCATACTTGCCTCTCTTTCCAAAACTCTTGCATTCACCTCCCAAACAACCCCATCCATAAACAAATTAAACAACCATGAAGACATCACACACCCCTGCCATAAACCAACATTTACTGAGAACCAATCGCTTTCCTGTTCCTACACGTACACATGCCTTACATCCTCGATAAAAACTTTTCACTGCTTCTAACAACTTGCCTCCCACACCATATATTCTTAATAGCTTCCACAGAGCATCTCTATCATACGCCTTCTCCAGATCCATAAATGCTACATACAAATCCATTTGCTTTTCTAAGTATTTCTCACATACATTCTTCAAAGCAAACACCTGATCCACACATCCTCTACCACTTCTGAAACCACACTGCTCTTTCCCAATCTGATGCTCTGTACATGCCTTCACCTTCTCAATCAATACCCTCCCATATAATTTCCCAGGAATACTCAACAAACTTATACCTCTGTAATTTGGGCACTCACTTTTATCCCCTTTGCCTTTGTACAATGGCACTATGCAAGCATTCCGCCCAATCCTCAGGCAATTCACCATGAGTCATACATACACTAAATAACCTTACCAACCAGTCAACAATACAGTCACCCCCTTTTTTAATAAATTCCACTGCAATACCATCCAAATCCGCTGCCTTGCTGGCTTTCATCTTCCGCAAAGCTTTTACTACCTCTTCTCTGTTTACCAAATCATTCTCCCTAACCCTCTCACTTTGCACACCACCTCGGCCAAAACACCCTATATCTGCCACTCTTATCATCAAACACATTCAACAAACCTTCAAAATACTCACTCCTATATCTGCCACTCTTATCATCAAACACATTCAACAAACCTTCAAAATACTCACTCCATCTGCTTCTCACATCACCACTACTTGTTATTACCTCCCCATTAGCCCCCTTCGCTGAAGTTCCCATTTGTCCCTTTGTCTTACACACTTTATTTACCTCCTTCCAAAAGAATCTTTTTATTCTCCCTAAAATTTAATGATACTCTCTCACCCCAATTCTCATTTGCCCTCTTTTTCACCTCTTGCACCTTTCTCTTGACCTCCTGCCTCTTTCTTTTATACATCTCCCAGTCATTTGCATTATTTCCCTGCAAAATAATAATATAACCAAAGAAGGGAGTCTCAATTTCATGTTCTCTAACGAAGTTATGTCCCTGTCTTTTTTTTTTTGAAATGTCTTCATCACATTCTGTATACAATCAACATGTATTGATTTTTCAACTGAAAAAAGTAATTTGATAAAGGTCTAGAAAAAGATGCTGATGTCTCCTTAAAAGTAAACAGGGGATCTTAGAAAGTCCAGGATCATGTAAAACATATAGTTACATATCCACTTCTCTTTCTAGTAAGGCACTGGTTATCACTTTAATAAAGGTAAATCGATGTCTACTCTTTTCTTCAGAATATCTTTCAATCACTACGTTACCTAACTAATAATCCTGAATTTTCTGCTGTGCTAATATATGAATAAACACTTTTAATTTAGAATCACCTATCGTGTTGGCACTGAAGGTTTCCTGGGCAGCATTCCAAGGGCATGAAGACATAATTCAGCGACAAGTGCTTTTGCCTCTTTCTTAGTAGGTGTTTCTTTTGGTGATACATATTCTCGCTTATTGACAGTCACCTAGGAAAATAAAAATGGATAAATTAGGATACTCACCATATAAAAAGTTAAACTTGCAATAGTCTTTAAAACTTTTTGTGCAAGATAACACAATTTAAATCAACACAAAATAATTTGTGATAATAACCAAAGCAAAATGTAATAAGAAAGGGAACTTATGGATTTGGACACAACTTTAACATCACTTTACAAAATAAAAAAAAGGAGCAAAGCCAGGATTTCTCCTTGAAGGCTCAGGATGGGGTGTCTAAATGTGCAGGGATTTACTCAGTAAAAGAAGACTGTAGAGAAAAACCTTAATTATCTGGCTGTGAGTGAGGTAAAGTTGAAGAAGAAGGGGGTAGAACTTCTCAAGAATGAGGTTATACTGAGAAGGAGACTGAAGGAGGGAGGGACACTTCTGGTGAAGGAGGATCTACTGAATTGAGCTAGAATGTATGGAAGGAAGTCTGACATTATCTCTGTGAGTGAATGAAAGTAGACCACGAGGGGTGGGTGACTGTCAGCACTTATGCACCTGGCAGTGAGAGGAATAAAGTGGGGTGCTTTCTAGGAAGAACATTGGGATTGCGATGATAATTCTGATGGAAGTGATGGAATCTTACTGCTAAGGGATCTGAATGCAAGAGTAAGTGATGTGGCTGTTGAAGGGAAAGTATAGCTAGGTGGTGGGGTACCTGGTATAACTGAAAATTAAGAAAAACTTGTTGTGTGCTAAAAGAGGGACGGTGACTGGAAATTCTTGGTTCAACCCTAGAGATTGGAAATACCGTAAACCCTCTGTTATCCATAATTCAAAACAACAAAATGTTTAAACCAACATGTTTTTCAATTTCAGTTTGATCTAAAAATTGGAAAATTTGAAAATATTAAAAAAGTATTTCAAATCATGCTTACACTACATGGCAGTGATTAGTGTGCTCACCACCCATTCTTTTGTGGCACTGGTGATTGTTTACTATCTCCCCTATACTGTCTGGCATGGTGCTGTGTGCTGGTCTTGCACATTTGTGTACTCTGTGCATCCTTGATTCCTACTGAGGACAATGGCCACTTTCAAACATCAACAACTGCTTGACAGCTCCTGGAAGTCATCTTATCTTGCATGAAGCATAATGTTTTAAGCCTTGAAAAGACGGAGCTGTGCAAGAGTCTCCCCGAGGGCAATTCCAAAGTGGCCGTTATAAAAGACTTCACTGTCGGCATGATAACTATTTATGACATCACCGAACCAGCAGAAGATCGAGGCATTTAGAAATGATCATTTGTTTAAATATATTAGTATTTCCTCAAAATAAAATATTTACAAATAAGTAAAATATCGTAAAGTATGTGTGCAGTAGAAAGTGCACCAAAACTTCAGTGAGGGTTGGTGGGTGGAGTAAGCATGGGTCCTGAGTGGAGTGTGCCATATTCTCGCCAGCAGGTCAGCCTCTTAGTTATCACAGTTGTTTGTGGATCTGTATCTGTGCTACTTGTGTGACTGGGCTATACCTGCTAATGTGATTTTCCAGCAACCTGCAGTGTCTGTGTTTGTAAATATGGCATCCAAACATCCAGCAACATCTCCTACTACCATAACAGCAGTTAAATGGAAGAGGACCTCTCTGACCTTAGAAATGAAACTAGAAATATTATGAGCTGATGCTGGGGAGGAAGCATCACCATGTAAAAATTGCATCTAAACTTCAGTGAAGGTTAGTGGGTGGAGTAAGTGTGGGTCCTGGGTGGAGCCTACCATGTTCCTGTAAGGTCAGACTGTGCACTTTGCATTACTTGCTGATGGGATTTTCCTGCAATCTGCTGTCTTTGTGTTTGTTAATATAGCATCCAAACATCCCAACAACACCTCCTACCCTAAAACCTGCAGTTAAGCAGAAGAGAACCTCTCTGACCTTAGAAACGAAGCTAGACACCTTACAACATGCGGAAGCTGCTGAGGGAGCATCAGCACTTACAACCTAGGTGAATCTACATTCCACAACATGAAGAATGCAGAGAAAATATGAAGTGCAGTGGTCTGTTCTACTCCACTACCTGCCAAGGTAACCACAAGGGTTAGAAATCCACCTAAGGAGACAGAGAAAAATGCTCCAGTTATACATTGAGCATGAGACCAAGAAGAAAAGCAGTTCAGGTCTAAAGCTCTTTAGATTTATTAGTGTGTATGTAATGAAGATTTCTGTGTGTATGTATGTAAAGAAGACAAATTCAGAGCCATTTCATGCAGGTATGAGATAGCTATATAAGTTTATTTGATGTCAGAAGCTACCGAATGTGAAGGTAACAGGAGAATCTGGTCAGGCTGATCATGGAGCTACTGCACACATCCCATTTTTCACTGTACATTTATAGGTTCACTCCATGTGATTTCTTTTCGTGCAAAATTTTCACAGAACAGAAAACCTGCTTAAAGTGAGGAATGGGCTACTTGAGAATTAGTGAATATATTCAAAAAACACTTGAATATCCAGATATTTTTGTTATCTAAAGTGGCTGATTCACCAAACATTTCTGATAACAGAGGTTTTACTGTACTTGGTTCAACCCAAGGAGTCTTTATAAGAAGACTTGCACAGCAAGCACTGGGAGTCTGAACATAATGGAAAGTCAAAGGCATCCATGGGATACACCGTATGGGAATGATGTGGTATACAGAGGATAACATGTTGTCAATGGACTGAAGCAACTAGAGGAAACCATGGAAAAGCCTGTAGGGTCTTACTGTGGACTACAGGATTTGGTTTTGATGCATTCCACATGACTGATAGAGAATGGATGTGAATGAATGCAGCCTCTGTTTCTAATGCTACCTCGCTAACATGGGAAATAACAGATAAGTATGAAAAAATATATCCATGGAGAAAAAGATTTCGAATAATCAGGGCCTGAATATGCAGGGGGTGAAAGGCACCCACAGGATAGAATGAACTGGAATGATGTGTAGTACAGTGGGTAATGTACTGTCAATGGACTGAACCAGGTCATATGAAGCGGCCAGGGAAACCATGCAAGTTTTTTGGCCTAGTTGTGGATAGGGGGAATTGCACATGACAACTAGATAATGGATATGTGCATTCACAGTGAGCTCTCTTTGTGCACTCTCCTGGAGATGAGAGAGAAAGAATACTATTCACATATCTCCTATATGTCATAAAAGTCAACTAAAAGGGGCAGGTGGCTGGAAATCCTCCTCTCTTGTATTACTTTGTAAAGAAGGAATGGAGAGATGAACCTAGTGAGAAATTTTTCCTTTAAGGCTCATTTAGCTGTTCCTGAAGGTATCTTACTTGAACGTTACTTGCAAATACCATATTGTGCAGCATATGGTGAATTAAACATGCTTCAAAGTTGATTAAGAATATTTTGAAGAAACACTTTTCTCCATATATAAGGGATAACTGTTTCTTTAATTGATGTATGGAACAAAAAACATTATTTCTGCATAAATATAATAAATTTCAAAGCGAGATTCAAGGCACTCTCTCATTCTTAAAGAAAAACAAAAAGCACTAAAACAGTGACTGAACATTTATGGTCATGGTTTTTTTATTTAGTGAATATTTGGTGTTTTGTGTACCAGATAATAGGATAAATGACAATAAAAAGGAAATTTCATTTGTTTTCATTCATCTCTGAATCCAGAACACTCTTTACCTTCATTTTCCAGCTCAAGGTGACTGCTCTGAGTAAATGAATTGTCACTCTCCATTATACTAGGTCAATGATAATTTCATAGTATAAAATAAATAATTTACAATCATGCACAAGGTAATGATTTATTAAATACATATTTTATGAAGTCTGCAAATCATATGATCAAACTTGATATTCAGGCTAATACCAGTGCTATAGTCATCCTAGACCTGGCTTTCAGGGCATTAGACAAAGGGTGACTTTTGGAAAACTTTTCTTTTTTCATGAATCTCATATCAATATACAGCAGTAAATTATGGTAAATATTCCTTTCACATGCATTTACTTGTAAATTATCAATATTTAATAATCTATACACCAAACAGTAAGTTTTATACCATAATCATTACAACTACTGAGTAAATGTTTACAATAATATTTGTGACACTGTTTTTGGTCTTATATTTTTCCATTTGGTTATTTGTAAATGATAACATCATTTACAATAATTGGTATGCATGGGGTGTTCAGTGTTGTAAATGGAAATGGTGAAGAGCTTGTAGATTTATGTGCTGAAAAAGGACTGATGATTGGGAATACCTGGTTTAAAAAGCGAGATATACATAAGTATACTTATGTAAGTAGGAGAGATGGCCAGAGAGCGTTATTGGATTACGTGTTAATTGACAGGCGTGCGAAAGAGAGACTTTTGGATGTTAATGTGCTGAGAGGTGCAACTGGAGGGATGTCCGATCATTATCTTGTGGAGGCTAAGGTGAAGATTAGTATGGGTTTTCAGAAAAGAGGAGTGAATGTTGGGGTGAAGAAGGTGGTGAGAGTGAGTGAGCTTGGGAAGGAGACCTGTGTGGGGAAGTACCAGGAGAGACTGTGTACAGAATGGAAAAAGGTGAGAACAATGGAAGTAAGGGGAGTGGGGGAGGAATGGGATGTATTTAGGGAATCAGTGATGGATTGCGCAAAAGATGCTTGTGGCATGAGAAGAGTGGGAGGTGGGCTGTTTAGAAAGGGTAGTGAGTGGTGGGATGAAGAAGTAAGAGTATTAGTGAAAGAGAAGAGAGAGGCATTTGGACGATTTTTGCAGGGAAAAAATGCAATTGAGTGGGAGAAGTATAAAAGAAAGAGACAGGAGGTCAAGAGAAAGGTGCAAGAGGTGAAAAAAAGGGCAAATGAGAGTTGGGGTGAGAGACTATCAGTAAATTTTAGGGAGAATAAAAAGATGTTCTGGAAGGAGGTAAATAGGGTGCGTAAGACAAGGGAGCAAATGGGAACTTCAGTGAAGGGCGTAAATGGGGAGGTGATAACAAGTAGCGGTGATGTGAGAAGGAGATGGAATGAGTATTTTGAAGGTTTGTTGAATGTGTCTGATGACAGAGTGGCAGATATAGGGTGTTTTGGTCGAGGTGGTGTGCAAAGTGAGAGGGTTAGGGAAAATGATTTGGTAAACAGAGAAGAGGTAGTAAAAGCTTTGCGGAAGATGAAAGCCGGCAAGGCAGCAGGTTTGGATGGTATTGCAGTGGAATTTATTAAAAAAGGGGGTGACTGTATTGTTGACTGGTTGGTAAGGTTATTTAATGTATGTATGACTCATGGTGAGGTGCCTGAGGATTGGCGGAATGCGTGCATAGTGCCATTGTACAAAGGCAAAGGGGATAAGAGTGAGTGCTCAAATTACAGAGGTATAAGTTTGTTGAGTATTCCTGGTAAATTATATGGGAGGGTATTGATTGAGAGGGTGAAGGCATGTACAGAGCATCAGATTGGGGAAGAGCAGTGCGGTTTCAGAAGTGGTAGAGGATGTGTGGATCAGGTGTTTGCTTTGAAGAATGTATGTGAGAAATACTTAGAAAAGCAAATGGATTTGTATGTAGCATTTATGGATCTGGAGAAGGCATATGATAGAGTTGATAGAGATGCTCTGTGGAAGGTATTAAGAATATATGGTGTGGGAGGCAAGTTGTTAGAAGCAGTGAAAAGTTTTTATCGAGGATGTAAGGCATGTGTACGTGTAGGAAGAGAGGAAAGTGATTGGTTCTCAGTGAATGTAGGTTTGCGGCAGGGGTGTGTGATGTCTCCATGGTTGTTTAATTTGTTTATGGATGGGGTTGTAAGGGAGGTAAATGCAAGAGTCCTGGAAAGAGGGGCAAGTATGAAGTCTGTTGGGGATGAGAGAGCTTGGGAAGTGAGTCAGTTGTTGTTCGCTGATGATACAGCGCTGGTGGCTGATTCATGTGAGAAACTGCAGAAGCTGGTGACTGAGTTTGGTAAAGTGTGTGGAAGAAGAAAGTTGAGAGTAAATGTGAATAAGAGCAAGGTTATTAGGTACAGTAGGGGTGAGGGTCAAGTCAATTGGGAGGTGAGTTTGAATGGAGAAAAACTGGAGGAAGTGAAGTGTTTTAGATATCTGGGAGTGGATCTGTCAGCGGATGGAACCATGGAAGCGGAAGTGGATCATAGGGTGGGGGAGGGGGCGAAAATTTTGGGAGCCTTGAAAATGTGTGGAAGTCGAGAACATTATCTCGGAAAGCAAAAATGGGTATGTTTGAGGGAATAGTGGTTCCAACAATGTTGTATGGTTGCGAGGCGTGGGCTATGGATAGAGATGTGCGCAGGAGGATGGATGTGCTGGAAATGAGATGTTTGAGGACAATGTGTGGTGTGAGGTGGTTTGATCGAGTAAGTAACGTAAGGGTAAGAGAGATGTGTGGAAATAAAAAGAGCGTGGTTGAAAGAGCAGAAGAGGGTGTTTTGAAATGGTTTGGGCACATGGAGAGAATGAGTGAGGAGAGATTGACCAAGAGGATATATGTGTCGGAGGTGGAGGGAACGAGGAGAAGAGGGAGACCAAATTGGAGGTGGAAAGATGGAGTGAAAAAGATTTTGTGTGATCGGGGCCTGAACATGCAGGAGGGTGAAAGGAGGGCAAGGAATAGAGTGAATTGGAGTCATATGGTATACAGGGGTTGACGTGCTGTCAGTGGATTGAATCAGGGCATGTGAGGCGTCTGGGGTGAACCATGGAGAGCTGTGTGGGTATGTATATTTGCGTGTGTGGACGTGTGTATGTACATGTGTATGGGGGGGGGGGGGGGGGGGGGTTGGGCCATTTCTTTCGTCTGTTTCCTTGCGCTACCTCGCAAACGCGGGAGACAGCGACAAAGTATAAAAAAAAAAAAAAAAAAAAAAAAAAAAACATCATACAAACCAAATAACAATCTTATACCAATATCAACATTATGACTTGAGTTTGCTTATTACCATATCATGTAAGTGGGATGAGATGCAAGGAGGGAGCCCTATTAACTCACATTGCATGGTGTGGTCATATAATGCACAGGAATGGTTGGCATGCACTTCAAACCAAAACATACGCCTAGAGACCTAAACATGCATACTACAGGCCCCCCCAAAAAAAATTCTTAATGAATTTCTAGAACTTTGGACACATACTGCATCCAAAGTACACCAGCATTAAGTATTCTTCAGGATGAACATTGTGACCTTGGCGTACACAAATGTTAAGGAAAAAGGATTTGGGAAGAGATTAAAGACTTTGAAGATAATAGAAGTCAGTGGAGAAGGAAAAGTTAGAACAGTCATGCATCTTTGAGACTGGCTGTACCTATGCATGCTTCCATGATGAAGGAAAAGTTTTGGTTCTTAAATGAAGATAATAAAGATGAGAAAGAACAGGTGCAAGTCAGAATCACATCTTCAAAATACAAGGAAGGATACAATACCATTTGGTTTATATGCCTTGCTTATGTCTAAGGAATGATGTGTTTTACGGACTGTAATTAAAGATTACAGGGAGGAGCACAGAATTAGTATATTTCTTTTATGTAAAGGAACACTTCATCATGAATGATGTGTTTGCAATCATTTCATGCAGGGAAGAAATCCAAAGTGAGCCAAAATAAGGATAGGTTTTCCAAGACTAGTATGCATAAATGGCTTTAGGAATGACTGCATCATGAATTAAAAGATATTTCAGAGAAAGAAAGAATGTATGCCTCTATTCCCACAACAATATCCTCTGGAATGTGGTTAGCATCCCGCAACAATGTCCTCTGGAATGTGGTTAGCAGAGATAGAACTATCACTAAAAGGGAGGAAATAACTTAAAAAAAAAGTTAGTCCAGTCAGTACTATTGAAGTGGCAATACAAATTTCTAGAGAGGGCAACCTGAGGAAGTGCTACTGTTACGGTATAAAGGAAATATGAGAGTGGTCTGATAAACTACCTTGGGGCGAGACTAACTTTTGCTTTTAAAAAGACATCACTAACCTTCATGCGGTATGTCTTCTTATGTTCTGGCCCTTCCTTAGACAAGACATCGAAACGTGGTGCTTGCCAGCCACGATTTGTACACAGTTCAATTAATGCAGAGACTGGATGCTTGCCTGAAAAAAAACATGGAATTCCTTAAACTTTCTCTTTATGAAGAGATTCAAATTTCTATATACAGAATTTCTGAGAAAGAATTACCAAAAACATCTATCTAACTTACCAATAAGATCCTTAGGCCTAATTATCTTTGGTGGCTTAGGAGCAAGTTGTGATGCAAACAGATTTGCAGGATTCGGGCCATATCCTGGAAACAAGAGTGAAATGAGTCTTGGTTGCCATGGTTTTCTGAAAGGCCAAAGAACATTTCTGATCAAGCTAGAGGTTTCTAGCATGTTCATAACTTGTAAAGCTACTATAGTTATCCCAAAGAAATAGCAGTTACAGAGCTATGAAGAAAATGCAGGAAAGTTGACGTCACATGCAAAAATAAACTATAGTGTGGTCAAGTTAAAGAGAAGACAATTACAGCGTGAATACTGTTCAGTACAAAGATGAAGGCCAAATAAGGATTAACATGAGAGTATATGTTACTATGGTACTTATCTACCAAATCTAGAATTAAAAAAGACAGTGAAGACTGAAGAAGTGAGAAGGACTTAGATGTAAAGAAATAATATGAAATGTGAGTGGATAATTTTTAAAGATGGTATGGCAATGAAGATCACATGGCAGGTGATAGGATGATCAAGATATACTTCAGTGGGGAGGAGGGAGAAAGAATACTGCCCAAATATACCCTGCATGCCTAAGAAGGTTACTAAGAGAGGCAGGAGTATAGGGCTGGAAATCCTACCCCTGTAATAATTTCCGAGAGAAGGAACAAAGGAAAGAGCCAAATGAGGATATTTTTCCCTTTAAGGTTCAGTTATCTGTTCTGAATCCTACCTCGCTCATACGGAAAGTATCAAACATGTAGGAAACAAGAAAAGAAAAAATAATAATACAGGAGAATAATTGGTTCACAGTGAAGGTCAGTCTGTGGCAGTGGTGTGTGATGTCCCCTTAGTTGTTTAATTTGTTTATGGATGGGGTGGTTAGGGAGGTAAATTCAAGAGTTTTGGAGAAAGGGGCAAGCACGCAGTCTGTTGGGGATGATAGGGCCTGGGAAGCGAGTCAATTTTTGTTCACTGATGATACGCTCTTGTGGCTGATTCGAGAAAGAAACTGCAAAGGTTAGTAACTTAGTTTGGAAAAGTGTGGGAAAGGAGAAAGTTGAGAGTAAATGTGAATAAGAGCAAGGATATTAGGTTCACTAGGGTTGAGCACAGGGAGGTGAACCTAATGCTAAAAGAAGTGTTGATGATACCGTTCCACCCTTGAGGTTCGCAGAAGTTTCAGCCCCTGCCAAGTCCCCCAGCAGTTTTAAGGTTAACCCTGAATACCTGCAGTTCCAACTAGAAATTGCTATAATCAATGCACAGACTGAAAAAGCTAGACTTAATGCACACTCACAGATTATACCAACTAGACTTCATACACAGGAACAGAAGGAATGGAATGAGCAGATTAGACTAACTTTGGAACAAGTGAGAATATGACAGATCAAGTTAAAACCAGTACCAGGGTGTGATTTTATGAAACACGCAAAATTTGTACCAATGTTCTATGAAGAGGATGTAACTAAATTTTTCCACATGTTTGAAATTGAAGCCAATAATTTCTCTTGGCCCAAGAAGTTTTGGTCAGTTTTGTTACAAATTGTTCTTAGTGGTAAGGCTCACATTGCATATGCAGCACTGTTTAGTGACCAGTGTACTGCTTATGAAGTAGTAAAGGATGTTGTGCTGAAAGCTAATGAATTAATTCCAGAAGCTTACAGACACAAGTTTAGAAATAAGCATAAAAACCCTGTGCAGCCCTATGTAGAACATTTTCATGAAAAGGGCGATTTCTTAACACAGTGGCTTCACTCAGAAAAAGTTTGTGAGCTTAAGAGTAGCTTTTAAAGTGATGAATTATTTGGTTGAAAGAGAAGTGAAGTCTGTTGACAAGGCTGGTTTACTAGCAGACCAATATGCACTGAATCACAAACTTGGTACAGAAAGACCTCCAGAATATTTTGTGGATGAGAGAAAATTTAGTAATGATGTAACCCCACCTGAATCCACCAGCTTAACATATGAATTCTAACATAAGAGTAACAGCCCCAGGAGGGTTAAGAGATGTTATCATTGTGGGAAAGCTGGACATCAGGTGAGGGAGTGCTGAACCAGGTTGGAAGAATCCAGAGATTTTACAGAGGGTAGGCCAGTAAATCTTGTCTCAACCTTGGACCCGCCTAGTGATGTAAATGTGGTTAAACTCTCTCAGTGTGACAGAGGGAGCTGTAAGAGTGATAATAACTCTGTAGTTTGGGATCCATTTAGAGGAAACTACAATGCGCTCCCATCTAATGGTTATGTGTCAAGTTATGGAGTGAGAAAAGAAGTGATAGTATTACGTGATTCTGGTGCACTGCAGTCTCAAATGTTGAAGGGTTTGGTGCCTGTGGGAGAGTCTGAAAAACGAGTCTTGTTAGAGAGGCTGTGAAGGCTCAAGGAAGCTCAACTGACTAATGTGTGTGTGGAAACAGATCTCTTCAGGGGACTTGTTCTTAAGGGGCCTGTGGATAAGTTGCCTGTCTTGGGAGTGGACTTTGTGTTGGGCAATGACCTAGCAGGAGGAAAAATGAGTCCAGTGCCGTTATTTTCTGAGACCCATGGAGTCCATAAAGACAAAGCAACATGATGAAGAGGTACCAGAGTTGTTCCCAGTGTGTGCAGTTACCAGGTCCATGGTAGCTAGTAAGGCAGACAATGTGCTTGAGGAGATAGGTTGAGATGGAGAGAATGAGAACACTCTCTGAGAATGAAACCAATAAAGTGAAGCTGTGTGATACCTTCTTTGCTAGCAATGGGATGTATTTAGGGAAGCAGTGATGGCTTGCGCAAAAGATGCTTGTAGCATGAGAAGCGTGGGAGGTGGGCAGATTAGAAAGGGTAGAGTGGTAGGATGAAGAAGTAAGATTATTAGTGAAAGAGAAGAGAGAGGCATTTGGACGATTTTTGCAGGGAAATAATGCATATGACTGGGAGATGTATAAAAGAAAGAGGCAGGAGGTCAAGAGAAAGGTGCAAGAGGTGAAAAAGAGGGCAAGCGAGAGTTGGGGTGAAAGAGTATCATTAAATTTTAGGGAGAATAAAAAGATGTTTTGGAAGGAGGTAAATAAAGTGCATAAGACAAGGGAACAAATGGGAACTTCAGTGAAGGGGACTAATGGGGAGGTAATAACAAGTAGTGGTGATGTGGGAAGGAGATGGAGTGAGTATTTTGATGGTTTGTTGAATGTGTTTGATGATAAGAGTGGCAGATATAGAGTGTTTTGGTCGAGGTGGTGTGCAAAGTGAGAGGGTTAGGGAGAATGATTTGGTAAACAGAGAAGAGGTAGTAAAAGCTTTGTTGAAGATGAAAGCCGGCAAGGCAGTGGGTTTGGATGGTACTGTTGTGGAATTTATCAAAAAAGGGGGTGACTGTATTGTTGACCGGTTGGTAAACTTATATAATGTATGTATGAGTCATGGTGAGGTGCCTGAGGACTGGCGGAATGCTTGCATAGTGCCATTGTACAAAGGCAAAGGGGATAAAAGTGAGTGCTCAAATTACAGAGGTATAAGTTTGTTGAGTATCCCTGGGAAATTACATGGGAGGGTATTGACTGAGAGGGTGAAGGCATGTACAGAGCATTAGTTTGGGGAAGAGTAGTGTGGTTTCAGAAGTGGTAGAGGACGTGTGGATTAGGTGTTTGTTTTGAAGAATGTGTGTCAGAAGTACTTAGAAAAGCAAATGGATTTGTATGTAGCATTTATGGATCTGGAGAAGGTATATGATAGAGTTGATAGAGATGCTCTGTGGAAGCTATAAAGAATATATGGTGTGGGAGGCAAGTTGTTAGAAGCAGTGAAAAGTTTTTATCGAGGATGTAAGGCATGTGTATGTGTAGGAAGAGAGGAAAGTGATTGGTTCTCAGTGAATGTTGGTTTGTGGCAGGGGTGTGTGATGTCTCCATGGTTGTTTAATTTGTTTATGGACGGGGTTGTTGGGGAGGTGAATGCAAGAGTTTTGGAAAGAGGGGCAAGTATGCAGTCTGTTGTGGATGAGAGAGCTTGGGAAGTGAGTCATTTGTTGTTTGCTGATGATACAGCGCTGGTGGCTGATTCGTGTGAGAAACTGCAGAAGCTGGTGACTGAGACTGGTAAAGTGTGTGAAAGAAGACAGCTGAGAGTAAATGTGAATAAGAGCAAGGTTATTAGGTACAGTAGGGTTGAGGGACAAGTCATTTGGGAGGCAAGTTCGAATGGAGAAAAACTGGAGGAAGTGAAGTATTTTAGATATATGGGAGTGGATTTGGCAGTGGATGGAACCGTGGAAGCGGAAGTGAATCACAGGGCGGGGGAGGGGGCGAAAATCCTGGGAGCCTTGAAGAATGTGTGGAAGTCGAGAACATTATCTCGGAAAGCAGAAATGGGTATGTTTGAAGGAATAGTGGTTCCAACAATGTTATATGGTTGTGAGGCAAGGGCTATAGATGGAGCTGTGTGGAGGAAGGTGGATGTGCTGGAAATGAGATGTTTGAGGACAAGATGTGGTGTGAGGTGGTTTGATCGAGTAAGTAATGTAAGGGTAAGAGAGATGTGTGGAAATAAAAAGAGCGTGGTTGAGAGAGCAGAAGAGGGTGTTTTGAAATGGTCTGGGCACATGGAGAGAATGAGTGAGAAAAGATTGACCAAGAGGATATATGTGTCGGAGGTGGAGGGAACGAGGAGAAGTGGGAGACCAAATTGGAGGTGGAAAGATGGAGTGAAAAAGATTTTGAGTGATCGGGGCCTGAACATGCAGGAAGGTGAAGGCGGGCAAGGAATAGAGTGAACTGGATCGATGTGGTATACCGGGGTCAACGTGCTGTCAATGGATTGAATCAGGGCATGTGAAGCGTCTGGGGTAAACCATGGAAAGTTCTGTGGGGCCTGGATGTGGAAAGGGAGCTGTGGTTTTGGGCATTATTACATGACAGCTAGAGACTGAGTGTGAACGAATGGGGCCTTTGTTGTCTTTTCCTAGCGCTACCTCGCACACATGAGGAGGGAGGGGGATGTTATTCCATGTGTGGCGAGGTGACGATGGGAATGAATAAAGGCAGACAGTATGAACTATGTACATGTGTATATATGTATATGTCTGTATGTGTATATATATGTGTACATTGAGATGTATAGGTATGTATATTTGCGTGTGTGGACGTGTATGTACATACAAGTGTATGGGGGTGGGTTGGGCCATTTCTTTCGTCTGTTTCCTTGCGCTACCTTGCAAACGTGAGAGACAGCGACAAAGCAAAATAAAAAATAAATAAATAATAATATACATATATATATTACCTGAGGATAGAGGAGAAAGAATACCATATGTATATGTCTGTGTATGTATATATGTGTATGTATATGCTGAAATGTATAGGTATGTATATGGGCATGTGTGGGCGTTTATGTATATACATGTGTATGTGGGTGGGTTGGGCCATTCTTTCATCTGTTTCCTTGCACTAACTCACTAACACGGGAGACAGCATCAAAGGATAATAACTATATACATATATGACATATATACACATGTACATATTCATACTTACCTTCATCCATTCCCAATGCTACACTGCCCCATAGGAAACAGTAACATTCACAGGAAGATTAAATCCATGGATGAATTTAGTCCTGGGTGAACCTACAAATGACGACCATACTAAAGGATTGGCCATCAAGAAAAGCAACATTATTCAACAAGGAAAATGTGGCAAACAACAAGTGCTAGCCTTCTTATTCTAGCGAAATCTTGTAAACAGTACTTGCGGGTTGTACTCACTGTCCCCATTACTTCTGACACATATATTCTCTTCTTCAGACTCCCCTTACCCATCCTCTACATGTGTGTAAACAATATCAGCACAATGTTCAGCTCTCTTAAATATACTACATTCACTACCAAACTTCTCTTATCCTGTCATTCCTTACAAAATGAAACCTCCTTACACCAAGTAATGTTCTCAGAATCTATATTTCCAACACATATAATCTCTTCTTTGGATGTTAATGTGCTGAGAGGTGCAACTGGAGGGATGTCTGATCATTATCTTGTGGAGGCTAAGGTGAAGATTTGTATGGGTTTTCAGAAAAGAAGAGTGAATGTTGGGGTGAAGAGGGTGGTGAGAGTAAGTGAGCTTGGGAAGGAGACCTGTGGGAGGAAGTACCAGGAGAGACTGAGTACAGAATGGAAAAAGGTGAGAACAATGGAAGTAAGGGGAGTGAGGGAGGAATGGGATGTATTTAGGGAATCAGTGATGGATTGCGCAAAAGATGCTTGTGGCATGAGAAGAGTGAGAGGTGGGTTGATTAGAAAGGGTAGTGAGTGGTGGGATGAAGAAGTAAGAGTATTAGTGAAAGAGAAGAGAGAGGCATTTGGACGATTTTTGCAGGGAAAAAATGCAATTGAGTGGGAGACGTATAAAAGAAAGAGACAGGAGGTCAAGAGAAAGGTGCAAGAGGTGAAAAAAAGGGCAAATGAGAGTTGGGGTGAGAGAGTATCATTAAATTTTAGGAAGAATAAAAAGATGTTCTGGAAGGAGGTAAATAAAGTGCGTAAGACAAGGGAGCAAATGGGAACTTCAGTGAAGGGCGCAAATGGGGAGGTGATAACAAGTAGTGGTGATGTGAGAAGGAGATGGAGTGAGTATTTTGAAGGTTTGTTGAATGTGTTTGATGATAGAGTGGCAGATATAGGGTGTTTTGGTCGAGGTGGTGTGCAAAGTGCGAGGGTTAGGGAAAATGATTTGGTAAACAGAGAAGAGGTAGTAAAAGCTTTGCGGAAGATGAAAGCCGGCAAGGCAGCAGGTTTGGATGGTATTGCAGTGGAATTTATTAAAAAAGGGGTGACTGTATTGTTGACTGGTTGGTAAGGTTATTTAATGTATGTATGACTCATGGTGAGGTGCCTGAGGATTGGCGTAATGCGTGCATAGTGCCATTGTACAAAGGCAAAGGGGATAAGAGTGAGTGCTCAAATTACAGAGGTATAAGTTTGTTAAGTATTCCTGGCAAATTATATGGGAGGGTATTGATTGAGAGGGTGAAGGCATGTACAGAGCATCAGATTGGGGAAGAGCAGTGTGGTTTCAGAAGTGGTAGAGGATGTGTGGATCAGGTGTTTGCTTTGAAGAATGTATGTGAGAAATACTTAGAAAAGCAAATGGATTTGTATGTAGCATTTATGGATCTGGAGAAGGCATATGATAGAGTTGATAGAGGTGCTCTGTGGAAGGTATTAAGAATATATGGTGTGGGAGGCAAGTTGTTAGAAGCAGTGAAAAGTTTTTATCGAGGATGTAAGGCATGTGTATGTGTAGGAAGAGAGGAAAGTGATTGGTTCTCAGTGAATGTAGGTTTGCGGCAGGGGTGTGTGATGTCTCCATGGTTGTTTAATTTGTTTATGGATGGGGTTGTTAGGGAGGTGAATGCAAGAGTTTTGGAAAGAGGGGCAAGTATGAAGTCTGTTGGGGATGAGAGAGCTTGGGAAGTGAGTCAGTTGTTGTTCACTGATGATACAGTGCTGGTGGCTGATTCATGTGAGAAACTGCAGAAGCTGGTGACTGAGTTTGGTAAAGTGTGTGAAAGAAGAAAGTTAAGAGTAAATGTGAATAAGAGCAAGGTTATTAGGTACAGTAGGGTTGAGGGTCAAGTCAATTGGGAGGTGAGTTTGAATGGAGAAAAACTGGAGGAAGTGAAGTGTTTTAGATATCTGGGAGTGGATCTGGCAGCGGATGGAACCATGGAAGCGGAAGTGGATCATAGGGTGGGGGAGGGGGCGAAAATTCTGGGAGCCTTGAAGAATGTGTGGAAGTCGAGAACATTATCTCGGAAAGCAAAAAAGGGTATGTTTGAAGGAATAGTGGTTCCAACAATGTTGTATGGTTGCGAGGCGTGGACTATGGATAGAGTTGTGCGCAGGAGGATGGATGTGCTGGAAATGAGATGTTTGAGGACAATGTGTGGTGTGAGGTGGTTTGATCGAGTAAGTAACGTAAGGGTAAGAGAGATGTGTGGAAATAAAAAGAGCGTGGTTGAGAGAGCAGAAGAGGGTGTTTTGAAATGGTTTGGTCACATGGAGAGAATGAGTGAGGAAAGATTGACCAAGAGGATATATGTGTCGGAGGTGGAGGGAACGAGGAGAAGAGGGAGACCAAATTGGAGGTGGAAAGATGGAGTGAAAAAGATTTTGTGTGATCGGGGCCTGAACATGCAGGAGGGTGAAAGGAGGGCAAGGAATAGAGTGAATTGGAGCGATGTGGTATACCGGGGTTGACGTGCTGTCAGTGGATTGAATCAAGGCATGTGAAGCGTCTGGGGTAAACCATGGAAAGCTGTGTAGGTATGTATATTTGCGTGTGTGGACGTATGTATATACATGTGTATGGGGGTGGGTTGGGCCATTTCTTTCGTCTGTTTCCTTGCACTACCTCACAAATGTGGGAGACAGCGACAAAGCAAAATAAAAAAAATAAAAAATAATAATCTCTTCTATACTTCTGCATTTAAGGCTCATGACTCACCCATACAACACTATCAAGCTTATCATTCAATCAAACATATCCGTCTTTACCTTCACAGAGAGTGATCTCTCTTTCCACAAACCCATGAATGCTTCGAAGGCATTTACTCCTTCACCAACCCTATGGTTCACATCAGCTCCCATATCTCCAGAGATTGCCATGTTCTGTCCCAGGTAACTACAGCACTATACTTTATCCAGGTTCTTCCCACTCAGAGTCCCACTTAAGCCAACTTATTTCAGCTTCATGCTAAATCTCATCATCTTTATTATATTAACATCAACTTAAAATCCTCACTTTACACAATCACTCAAACTCAGACACCAACTTCTACAGTTTCTCAAACAAGTCTGCCATCAGAGCTGTGTTATGGTCAAACAGCATGGGTCTCACCTCCTGGCTCCTCAACCCCCAGCATACTGTATATATGAAAAGATATGGCCCCCTTTCCAAGACCCTTGCATTTACTTTCCTTACCACCCTATCCAAAAGCAGATTAAACAGCCACGGTGACATCACTCTTAATACAAACCCATCTACACCTGGAACCACTTTCATGGGAACTCAGTACATCTGTAGCAGCCATGCTGCCCATACCTTTGACAGGTCAATCCAGTATGTGTTTTCCCTAAACTGTCAATACTTAACACTCAGTTCATTAAAAAAAATATGGTTCAGATAGGTTTTGTGCATCTAATAATATAAAAACTTCCAAGTCTTTTTTTTTTGTATCTATGATTGCCCAGCCAAGTAAATAATGTTTTTCCTTAACTAGGGACAACTGTCTTTAGTCATAAGAAAAAAGTTAGTTTTTCACATTTTGTGCACACCTTCACATAAACAAATGAGAGAGAGAGAGAGAGAGAGAGAGAGAGAGAGAGAGAGAGAGAGAGAGAGAGAGAGAGAGAGAGAGAGAGAGAGAGAGAGAGAGAGAGAGAGAGAGAGAGAGAGAGAGAGAGAGAGAGAGAGAGAGAGAGAGAGAGAGAGAGAGAGAGAGAGAGAGAGAGAGAGAGAGAGAGAGAGAGAGAGAGAGAGAGAGAGAGAGAGAGAGAGAGAGAGAGAGAGAGAGAGAGAGAGAGAGAGAGAGAGAGAGAGAGAGAGAGAGAGAGAGAGAGAGAGAGAGAGAGAGAGAGAGAGAGAGAGAGAGAGAGAGAGAGAGAGAGAGAGAGAGAGAGAGAGAGAGAGAGAGAGAGAGAGAGAGAGAGAGAGAGAGAGAGAGAGAGAGAGAGAGAGAGAGAGAGAGAGAGAGAGAGAGAGAGAGAGAGAGAGAGAGAGAGAGAGAGAGAGAGAGAGAGAGAGAGAGAGAGAGAGAGAGAGAGAGAGAGAGAGAGAGAGAGAGAGAGAGAGAGAGAGAGAGAGAGAGAGAGAGAGAGAGAGAGAGAGAGAGAGAGAGAGAGAGAGAGAGAGAGAGAGAGAGAGAGAGAGAGAGAGAGAGAGACTTATAGGGTTAAGATTAGGTTGGGGGTTGTTTAATGTTTGTCAGGTCATCACAATGTGAACATGTTTTCGTCATTGTGGTGTCCCCAGAAGTTTGGGATTCTAGGAATATATGTTGCTGATGTTAGAGACAGCAGCAAACTTTTTATTTCTGCAAGAAGGTTTGTGACTGGTTATGTATGGTATGAGTGTGGGTGGGGGAGGGCAAGATGTTTTGCAAAGAACTGGTTGCCAAGCATGCTAAAGTGGGACTGAATTGGAGGTGCACTTGTTTCATTGTGCATAGGAGACTGTTGCTTGGTAAGCTGCTACACCAATAAACAAAACACGATCATCCCATCATGATAAAGTGTAGAATTTCATATTAATAAATGTATGTAAAAACTATTAACCTTGTTCCATATCCATATATGGCATCAGTGGCTCAACCATTCCTTTCTTCTCCTTTCCCAACCCCTCTCCAGGTCTCCAGCCCATTCTCTTGAGCATTCTCAGTCCAAATGTTGGATTCAGAGCAAGTCTCCTGTAGCGTTCCTGGAATTGTTTATCAGAGAAAATTATATCAATGAATGTGTAAAGTACTAGATTTAACAATAAAACCTATGTGTACTGTGAAATGGGGTCATTCACTTTTTCAACAAGAAGCTGAATAGATTCACTAAAAACAAGGGATATAACAGTGAAACCTTCATGATGAAACAAAGAATTCAGTTATCAGATAATGTTACACAACAGTTTCTTGAAATTTGATTTGGAATATCTTAAAAATGTCAAAATTACCTTCACACATGCACATAATTCTCTTACCTTCCACTCACTCAGGCATTTGTTTACTTATGCATCCACTCTATGTCAAATACAATGACAATTTTTCTGCATAATAATGTGCATTACATAACAGGGTGGGGTACTTTGGGGTAAATGACATGTCCTGGTCTAACTGAACTTAGAAGAAATAAATCAATTGATAAGTTTAATGTTGAAAATGAACATCATCATCACTCTTATCTTAGTGGTGGTAAAACCATCTCTATCACTGCTTCCACCTAAAGGGCCAAAATTGGAACATTGGCTATACTATATCCTTGGGTCAACTTAAAGTTACAGAAACTTTATATCAAAGACTCAGCCATTTTTCTCTCCTCTGTGGTCAACTGCAAGCATAAGAGATTCTCTAAAAGTATTCTTTTAGATAAGAGTTCTCTTCTGTTTCCCATTTTTTTAGAAAGTTAAAATACAAGAAGGGGAGGATTGCTGGCCCCCTGCTCCCGTCCCCTCTAGTCGCCTTCTACGACACGTGAGGAATGCGTGGGAAGTATTCTTTCTCCCCTATCCCCAGGGATAATATACATATATATATATATATATATATATATATATATATACATACATATACACATATATACATATACATACATACATACATATATATATATATATATATATATATATATATATATATATATATATATATATATATATATGTGTCGGAGGTGGAGGGAACGAGGAGAAGAGGGAGACCAAATTGGAGGTGGAAAGATGGAGTGAAAAAGATTTTGTGTGATCGGGGCCTGAACATGCAGGAGGGTGAAAGGAGGGCAAGGAATAGAGTGAATTGGAGCGATGTGGTATACAGGGGTTGACGTGCTGTCAGTGGATTGAATCAAGGCATGTGAAGCGTCTGGGGTAAACCATGGAAAGCTGTGTAGGTATGTATATTTGCGTGTGTGGACGTGTGTATGTACATGTGTATGGGGGGGGGGGTTGGGCCATTTCTTTCGTCTGTTTCCTTGCGGTACCTCGCAAACGCGGGAGACAGCGACAAAGTATAAAAAAAAAAAAAAAAAAAAAAAAATGAAAAATGTAAGAAATAATTTAGAAAACTGAAACTTCTAGCTTGAAATGAAATGAAAAATGAATGTCACATAATGGTTCAACCTCTGGCTATGGAAAAGGGAAATGTATAATTTATTTACACAAACGTAAATAGTAGTTTTCATCAATTTAACCACTGTATCATACTGCCTGGTCCACTTCTCTTATCATGAGACTGGAATATTGGCTTATGATGTTTCTCAATTGTCTTCATTACACAAAGTACAACCATATCTCAGATACTTGAGGGTAGGTAGTTGGTCATCTGCCATAATAAAGCCTTGACAGACCCAAAGTTTATCCGGACCTAACTTTTCCAGTACATTCATGAAAAACACCTTTTTGCTTTCCAACTCTATCACTTTGAAAAATGCTCCATTTGTTCACATTTCAATGAAAGAATAAGCTTCAATGTCTAAGCTACATTCTTTTCCAATTTCACTATTTTCTTGTCAGAGCACCATGTATGAAAACTATCACTCCAGTAACGCAACTATAAACATTTACTTCCCCTTTAAAAAGTTCTGGGGAAGTCTGTCTCGATACACTGCGGGTCACTCTACCACCTGGCGAGGTTTGTGTTGCAATGGTTCTTAATTCACAAAAGTAGTAGCATCACTGGTGGGCGGAAGAACATTCTTGTAACCAAATGATATATATATATATATATATATATATATATATATATATATATATATATATATTTTTTTTTTTTTTTTTTTTTTTTTTTTTATAGTTTGTCGCTGTCTCCCGCGTTTGCGAGGTAGCGCAAGGAAACAGACGAAAGAAATGGCCCAACCCCCCCCCCCCATACACATGTACATACACACGTCCACACACGCAAATATACATACCTACACAGCTTTCCATGGTTTACCCCAGACGCTTCACATGCCTTGATTCAATCCACTGACAGCACGTCAACCCTTGTATACCACATGACTCCAATTCACTCTATTCCTTGCCCTCCTTTCACCCTCCTGCATGTTCAGGCCCCGATCACACAAAATCTTTTTCACTCCATCTTTCCACCTCCAATTTGGTCTCCCTCTTCTCCTCGTTCCCTCCACCTCCGACACATATATCCTCTTGGTCAATCTCTCCTCACTCATTCTCTCCATGTGCCCAAACCATTTCAAAACACCCTCTTCTGCTCTCTCAACCACGCTCTTTTTATTTCCACACATCTCTCTTACCCTTACGTTACTTACTCGATCAAACCACCTCACACCACACATTGTCCTCAAACATCTCATTTCCAGCACATCCATCCTCCTGCGCACATCTCTATCCACAGCCCACGCCTCGCAACCATACAACATTGCTGGAACCACTATTCCCTCAAACATACCCATTTTCGCTTTCCGAGATAATGTTCTCGACTTCCACACATTTTTCAAGGCTCCCAAAATTTTCGCCCCCTCCCCCACCCTATGATCCACTTCCGCTTCCATGGTTCCATCCGCTGACAGATCCACTCCCAGATATCTAAAACACTTCACTTCCTCCAGTTTTTCTCCATTCAAACTCACCTCCCAATTGACTTGACCCTCACCCCTACTGTACCTAATAACCTTGCTCTTATTCACATTTACTCTCAACTTTCTTCTTCCACACACTTTACCAAACTCAGTCACCAGCTTCTGCAGTTTCTCACATGAATCAGCCACCAGCGCTGTATCATCAGCGAACAACAACTGACTCACTTCCCAAGCTCTCTCATCCCCAACAGACTTCATACTTGCCCCTCTTTCCAGGACTCTTGCATTTACCTCCCTTACAACCCCATCCATAAACAAATTAAACAACCATGGAGACATCACACACCCCTGCCGCAAACCTACATTCACTGAGAACCAATCACTTTCCTCTCTTCCTACACGTACACATGCCTTACATCCTCGATAAAAACTTTTCACTGCTTCTAACAACTTGCCTCCCACACCATATATTCTTAATACCTTCCACAGAGCATCTCTATCAACTCTATCATATGCCTTCTCCAGATCCATAAATGCTACATACAAATCCATTTGCTTTTCTAAGTATTTCTCACATACATTCTTCAAAGCAAACACCTGATCCACACATCCTCTACCGCTTCTGAAACCGCACTGCTCTTCCCCAATCTGATATATATATATATATATATATATATATATATATATATATATATATATATATACCTCCTCCTCATACGATACTCCATCTGTCTCCTCCTCCACTCCATCACCCTGGTTGCAGCAGACCGTCCACAGTTCATCCTCCCCCTCAGGGATAGTCGATAAAACAGGGTACCTTTAGGCCATGGATGATTCTTACTGGGCAAGTAACAGTAACTCTTTCTGGAGCTAAAGTTAAATTAAACTGCTTCATATCTTCAAACATCATCTTACACACTGGGAAATCTCCATAGTCTGGGTTACAAAGGTTCAAAGTTTCACCATCCTCATATTTCTTGAGATCTTCTGGAAGCAACTGACTGTGAAGCTTCTTTTAAAGTTTTTCCCCAGAATTAATGCCTGGAGCTAACATTATAATGCTCTTGAACTTTTCTGGGTATTTCTTTGCTAACAAGCATGATATCCAACAACCCATGGAAGAAGCAATCACAACCTGTGGACTGTGTGACATCTTGAGGAGCATTTCTGTAGCATCCTCAAGCCAGAGTGACGTGTGACATCTTGAGGAGCATTTCTGTAGCATCCTCAAGCCAGAGTGACAACCGTGTCTCAGTTATAGGAACACCTTCACTTTCACCCAGACCTGATGGATCATACCTGACATAAGAAAAGCCATACTTTAGGCAAAATGACTGCAAAGTAGTAGCTTTAATTCCAGATTTGTTTGACATGAATCCTGGTATATATATAAGTCCTTGAGGGCATGGTCCATTTATCTTCTTATATGCTATTCTTCGAATTTTTCCAGACTTTTTGTCTTCTATTTCATGGAACAAAGTTTCTGGTTCAGTAGCAGCTACAGAAAAGCTTTTGGAGGATGCCATCAGGAGTGTACACTTAGGATTCAGGGACCTCAATCTTTGCAAAACCTTCAGCATTCAAAAGTGATGTTCCTTTTTGCTGCCTCTGACGGTCAACACTGCTTCAGTGAGTCAGTTGTTGTTCGCTGATGATACAGCACTGGTGGCTGATTCATGTGAGAAACTGCAGAAGCTGGTGACTGAGTTTGGTAAAGTGTGTGAAAGAAGAAAGTTAAGAGTAAATGTGAATAAGAGCAAGGTTATTAGGTACAGTAGGGTTGAGGGTCAAGTCAATTGGGAGGTAAGTTTGAATGGAGAAAAACTGGAGGAAGTAAAGTGTTTTAGATATCTGGGAGTGGATCTGGCAGCGGATGGAACCATGGAAGCAGAAGTGAATCATAGGGTGGGGGAGGGGGCGAAAATCCTGGAAGCCTTGAAGAATGTGTGGAAGTCGAGAA
The DNA here is from genome assembly GCF_036320965.1 of Panulirus ornatus. Taxonomy (NCBI): domain Eukaryota; kingdom Metazoa; phylum Arthropoda; class Malacostraca; order Decapoda; family Palinuridae; genus Panulirus; species Panulirus ornatus. Next base: position 75,776,296 of record NC_092224.1, on the reverse strand, counting down.
CATTATCTCGGAAAGCAAAAATGGGTATGTTTGAAGGAATAGTGGTTCCAACAATGATGTATGGTTGCGAGGCGTGGGCTATGGATAGAGTTGTGCGCAGGAGGGTGGATGTGCTGGAAGTGATATGTTTGAGGACAATGTGTGGTGTGGGGTGGTTTGATCGAGTAAGTAATGTAAGGGTGAGAGAGGTGTGGAAATAAAAAGAGCGTGGTTGAGAGAGCAGAGGAGGGTGTTTTGAAATGGTTTGGGCACATGGAGAGAATGAGTGAGGAAAGATTGACCAAGAGGATATATGTGTCGGAGGTGGAGGGAACGAGGAGAAGTGGGAGACCAAATTGGAGGTGGAAAGATGGAGTGAAAAAGATTTTGTGTGATCGGGGCCTGAACATGCAGGAGGGTGAAAGGCGGGCAAGGAATAGAGTGAATTGGATCGATGTGGTATACCGGAGTTGACGTGCTGTCAGTGGATTGAATCAGGGCATGTGAAGCGTCTGGGTAAACCATGGAAAGTTGTGAGGGGCCTGGATGTGGAAAGGGAGCTGTGGTTTCGGGCATTATTGCATGACAGCTAGAGACTGAGTGTGAACGAATGGGGCCTTTGTTGTCTTTTCCTAGCGCTACCTCACACACATGAGGGGGGAGGGGGATGGTATTCCATGTGTGGCGAGGTGGCGATGGGAATGAATAAAGGCAGACAGTGTGAATTGTGTGCATGTGTATATATGTATGTGTCTGTGTGTGTATATATATGTGTACATTGAGATGTATAGGTATGTATATTTGCGTGTGTGGACGTGTATGTGTATACATGTGTATGGGGGTGGGTTGGGCCATTTCTTTCGTCTGTTTCCTTGCGCTACCTCGCAAACGCGGGAGACAGCGACAAAGCAAAATAAATATATAAATATATAAGAGTTCTCTTAAGTATTCTTTTAGAAAATTAGAGTTAAGACCTTCCATTCTTCCGCCTTTCTGTGGGAAAACACTAGCATAATCACCCATCACTATCCTCCCAGCCAGGTAGCAGAAGTCTGCTCATTTTGGCCCTACCTTTGGTCAACCAGGGGCCACCACAAAGATATCATCGACCTGGTAGATGACCATAAATCTTCTACCAAACCAGCTTTTTTTCATTCCAGTATCTTGGGGCTTCGTGAACATGATGAAGAGAGAAAATAAGAGAGAGAGAACTAACCAAAGTTCACCATCTGGCAACTCTTTATCCCTAACAAAGAACATTTGGTGGACCCATATTTTAATTACTTTATAATTTTGAAGAAAAAGGCTATTAAACCACTATTCCAGACATCTGTGGGGTACAATACTGCAGGAACCAGGCAAACATGGTTCCCTACGCCAATATAGGTAGAATAAATCTAACCAGGATAAGCATGTTTCTTTAAATACTGAGGTAGTCTTTTCTAATACACCAAAAGGTAAATGAAACAGTGAAGGATGAATCTGATTTTGATTCTAAGGGTTTTTCATGGGAAACTGATGATGCCAAGCAGGCCATGGGGTACCAAACAGATGAAAACTCACATTTCATGGATAACATGGGAGTGAACAAGCCTCAACAAATATACCACCAGCAAGACAAGGTAAAAAAGCTGGAGGACATTGCTAATGAACATGGAGAAAAAATCATGGAAGCATTAAAGGGGGATCAGGAGGACAAATTAAAAGAAGCTGGAGGTCTGTGCTAGAAACAATAACAAATGCCAGACAGATAGAAGCAGACAAGTCCTGTGGGAAAACAAAAAATTTATAAAAAAATGGGGGGATGCACTCAGTTTGGGTACACAACTATAAAAGGATAGACAAAAACAAAGACAGAATTTCAGATTGGAAGATGACTACCCTGCAGAAGCAGCTGAAATAAAATGAAGACCACAAGCCAAGAAATCTTCAAGCAGATAGGCAATATGAAATATTGTGAAGGGCCATTGAAGAGACAGTGGATGCAGTCACAAATGGAACAATTATGGAAGTGTGTGTGATGCTAGATGAAAGAGATAAATAAGAAAATGTAGTTAAAGAGAGCTGTGCTGCAATGAAATACAAATTTTGAATAAAGTAAGAGATAAAGAGGACATTGTGAAACTGCAGGATATAAAAGAAGAGCCACTATGCCAATAAAGGAAGCTGTACTGAGGGAAGTAACCAGGTGTATGTCCGTAATGAGCTTTGGGCTGGAAAACAATCATCTGCTAAACACAGAGGAAAGAGTAGTCAGAGAAGGACAGAAGGTCTAGAAATTACATCTGCCTATGAATTTAAGAGAAGCAGGAAAAATGAAATAAATTAGGAGAATGGGGAAATACAAACTAAACACCAGGAGAAGGCAACATTTTATTTGGAGATATGTAACCATGAGGTATTCAAACAGGAAAATAAACTTACCAGAAAGGAGTAAAAAAAAAAGAAAAGAAAAAAAAGGAATGTTTCAGAGAGAGAGAGAGAGAGAGAGAGAGAGAGAGAGAGAGAGAGAGAGAAATATCTATGACGACATTTAGCCACAATGGTAGGTCTTGTGGAAAGTGCTGACCGCATGTCTTGCTTGATGAATAATACCTAAATTACATAATTGTTCTTGGTTCATCTGGGACTGACTTCATGTCAAGTTTTGTTTTAAAAGTTCCTGTAGCTCTTCCATGCATGTTACTTATTCATCCTAGAAGTAAACTGTCTAATCAATCTAACTTACTGGTTGGGCTGTTATGTAATTTTGTATGATTTATTTTGGCATATTCCATGGCATTACTGAAAACTTAACAACTGTATCTTTCCTGCTGAAAGGCTTTCAGATTTAAAAAATTTTGTTTTATAACTTCAATTTGTTGCCATGTACACAGTATCATATATATTTCTCTTCATTCTAGGCTATATAGCTGCAGTGGCATATTCCATAGCAATATTAAAGACTTAACAACTGTATCTTTCTTGCTGAAAGTTTTTCAAGTTTAACAAATTTTGTTTTATACCTTCAATTTGTTGTCATGTACATAGTATTATATATATATTTCTCTTCTTTCTAGGATATATAGTTGCAGTGGCTTGTTCCATGGCATTCTTGAAAACTTCAAAACTGCATCTTTCCTGCTGAAAGGCTCTCAGGTATAAAAAGTTTGTTTTATAGCTTCCATTTGTTGCCATGTACATTATCACTAGTCTGTATAGTTACAGTCCTTTCAGCCTTTTGTGGTAGCCCATTTGCTCTATCCCCCTCAATCTTATTTGTGAAATGCTTCTATCTTCTCTCTAATATGTTATTTCTACCTGTTGTATGGTGACTATGCTGCACAACATAAAATTTTTATTTATTTTCATTTATTATACTTAACCACCGTTTCCTGCATTAGTGAGGTAGCACAAGGAAACAGACAAGGAATGGCCCAACCCACACACATACACATGTATATACATAAACACCCACACACACACATATACATACATATACATTTCAACGTATATTATACTAAATCGCCGTCTCCCGCATTAGCGAGGTAGCGCAAGGAAAGACGAAAGAATGGCCCAACCCATCCACATTTTTTTTTTTTTTTTTTGCTTTGTCGGTCTCCCGCGTTTGCGAGGTAGCGCAAGGAAACAGACGAAAGAAATGGCTCAACCCACCCCCATACACATATATATACATACACGTCCACACACGCAAATATACATACCTACACAGCTTTCCATGGTTTACCCCAGACGCTTCACATGCCCTGATTCAATCCACTGACAGCACGTCAACCCCGATATACCACATCGATCCAATTTACTCTATTCCTTGCCCTCCTTTCACCCTCCTGCATGTTCAGGCCCCGATCACACAAAATCTTTTTCACTCCATCTTTCCACCTCCAATTTGGTCTCCCACTTCTCCTCGTTCCCTCTACCTCCGACACATATATCCTCTTGGTCAATCTTTCCTCACTCATTCTCTCCATGTGCCCAAACCATTTCAAAACACCCTCTTCTGCTCTCTCAACCATGCTCTTTTTATTTCCAAACATCTCTCTTACCCTTACGTTACTTACTCGATCAAACCACCTCATACCACACACTGTCCTCAAACATCTCATTTCCAGCACATCCACCCTCCTGCGCACAAGTGAATCATCTCCCCCCCCAAATCCTCTACCACTTCTGAAACCTCACTGCTCTTCCTCAATCTGATGCTCTGTACATGCCTTCACCCTCTCAATCAATACCCACCCATATAATTTCCCAGGAGTACTCAACAAACTTATACCTCTGTAATTTGAGCACTCCCTTTTATCCCCTTTGCCTTTGTACAATGACACTATGCAAGCATTCCGCCAGTCCCCAGGCACCTCACCATGAGTCATACATACATTATATAAGTTTACCAACCAGTCAACAACACAGTCATCCCCTTTTTTAATAAATTTCACTACAGTACCATCCAAACCCACTGCCTTGCCGGCTTTCATCTTCAACAAAGCTTTTACTACCTCTTCTCTGTTTACCAAATCATTTTCCTTTGCACATCACCTCGACCAAAACACCCTATATCTGCCACTCTATCATCAAACACATTCAACAAACCTTCAAAATACCCACTCCATCTCCTTCTCACATCACCACCACTTCTTATCACCTCCCCACTTCCCCCTTCACTGAAGTTCCCATTTGTTCCCTTGTCTTACGCACTTTATTTACCTCCTTCCAAAACATCTTTTTATTCTTCCTAAAATTTAATGATGCTCTCTCAGAACCCCAACCCTCATTTGCCCTCTTTTTCACCTCTTGCACCTTTCTCTTGACCTCCAGCCTCTTTCTTTTATACATCTCCCACTCATTTGCATTATTTCCCTGCAAAAATCGTCCAAATGCCTCTCTCTTCTCTTTCACTGACACTCTTACTTCTTCATCCCACCACTCACTACCCTTTCTAATTTGCCCACCTCCCACACTTCTCATGCCACAAGCATCTTTTGCACAAGCCATCACTGCTTCCCTAAATACATCCAATTCCTCCCCCATCTCCCCTTACGTCCTTTGTTCTCACCTTTTTCCATTCTGTACTCAGTCTCTCCTGTTACTTCCTTACACAAGTCTCCTTCCCAAGCGCACTTACTATCACCATTCTTTCCACCCCAGCACTCTCTCTCTTCTTTTCTGAACCTCTACAAATCTTCACCTCCGTATCCACAAGATAATGATCACACATCCCTCCAGTCGCACCTCTCAGAACATTAACATCCAAAAGTCTCTCTTTTGCGTGCCTATCAATCAACACGTAATCCAATAATGCTCTCTGGCCATCTCTCCTACTTACATATGTATACTTATGTATATCTCTCATTTTAAACCAGGTATTCCCAATCACCAGTCCTTTTTTAGCACATAAATCTACAAGCTCTTCACCATTTCCATTTACAACACTGAACACCTCATGTACACCAATTATTCCCTTAACTGTCTCATTACTCAACTTTGCATTCAAATCACCCATCACTATAACCCAGTCTCGTGCATCAAAACTACTAACACACTCACTCAGATGCTCCCAAAACACTTGCCTCTCATGATCTTTCTTCTCATGCCCAGGTGCATATGCACCAATAATCACCCATCTCTCTCCATCAACTTTTAGTTTTATCCATATCAATCTCGAGTTTACTTTCTTACACACTATCACATACTCCCACAACTGTTTCAGGAGTAGTGCTACTCCTTCCCTTGCTCTTGTCGTCTCACTATCCCCTGACTTTACTCCCAAGACATTCCCAAACCATTCTTCCCCTTTACCCTTGAGCTTCGTTTCACTCAGAGCCAAAACATCCAGGTTCCTTTCCTCAAACATACTACCTATCTCTCCTTTTTTCTCATCTTGGTTACATCCACACACATTTAGACTCCCCAATCTGAGCCTTCGAGGAGGATGAGCACTCCCCGCGTGACTCCTTCTTCTGTTTCCCCTTTTATAAGGTTAAAATACAAAGAGGGGAGGATTTCCAGCCCCCCGCTCCGGTCCCCTTTAGTCGCCTTCTACGACACGTGAGGAATGTGTGGGAAGTATTCTTTCTCCCCCATCCCCAGGGATAATAATAATATTTTATTTATTTATTATATTGTTTGTCGCTGTCTCCCGTGTTTGCGAGGTAACGCAAGGAAACAGACGAAAGAAATGGCACAACCCACCCCCATACACATGTATATACATACACGTCCACACAAGCAAATATACATACCTATACGTCTCAATGTACACATATAGACACATACATATATACCCATGCACACAATTCACACTGTCTGCCTTTATTCATTTCCATCGCCACCCATGGAATACCATCCCCCTCCCCCCTCATGTGTGCGAGGTAGCGCTAGGAAAAGACAACAAAGGCCCCATTCGTTCACACTCAGTCTCTAGCTGTCGTACAATAATGCCAGAAACCACAGCTCCCTTTCCACATCCAGGCCCCACACAACTTTCCATGGTTTACCCCAGACGCTTCACATGCCCTGATTCAATCCACTGACAGCACGTCAACCCCAGTATACCACATCGATCCAATTCACTCTATTCCTTGCCCGCCTTTCACCCTCCTGCATGTTCAGGCCCCGATCACACAAAATCTTTTTCACTCCATCTTTCCACCTCCAATTGGGTCTCCCACTTCTCCTCGTTCCCTCCACCTCCGACACATATATCCTCTTGGTCAATCTTTCCTCACTCATTCTCTCCATGTGCCCAAACCATTTCAAAACACCCTCTTCTGCTCTCTCAACCACGCTCTTTTTATTTCCAAACATCTCTCTTACCCTTACATTACTTACTCGATCAAACCACCTCACACCACACATTTTCCTCAAACATCTCATTTCCATCAAATCCACCCTCCTGCGCACAACTCTATCCATAGCCCACGCCTCGCAACCATACAACACTGTTGGAACCACTATTCCTTCAAACATACCCATTTTTGCTTTCTGAGATAATGTTCTCGACTTCCACACATTCTTCAAGGCTCCCAGGATTTTCGCCCCCTCCCCCACCCTATGATTCACTTCCGCTTCCATGGTTCCGCTGCCAGATCCACTCCCAGATATCTAAAACACTTTACTACCTCCAGTTTTTCTCTGTTCAAACTTACCTCCCAATTGACTTGACCCTCAACCCTACTGTACCTAATAACCTTGCTCTTATTCACATTTACTCTAAACTTTCTTCTTTCACACACTTTACCAAACTCAGTCACCAGCTTCTGCAGTTTCTCACATGAATCAGCCACCTGCGCAGTATCATCAGCGAACAACAGATGACTCACTTCCCAAGCTCTCTCATCCCCAACAGACTTCATACTTGCCCCTCTTTCCAAAACTCTTGCATTCACCTCCCTAACAACCCCATCCATAAACAAATTAAACAACCATGGAGACATCACACACCCCTGCCGCAAACCTACATTCACTGAGAACCAATCACTTTCCTCTCTTCCTACACATACACATGCCTTACATCCTCGATAAAAACTTTTCACTGCTTCTAACAACTTGCCTCCCACACCATATATTCTTAATACCTTCCACAGAGCATCTCTATCAACTCTATCATATGCCTTCTCCAGATCCATAAATGCTACATACAAATCCATTTGCTTTTCTAAGTATTTCTCACATACATTCTTCAAAGCAAACATAATAATAATAATAATAATAATAATAATAATAATACTGTTTTTTTTTCGGTTTGTCGCTTTCTTCCGCGTTTGCGAGGTAGCGCAAGGAAACAGACGAAAGAAATGGCCCAACCCACCCCCATACACATGTATATACATACGTCCACACACGCAAATATACATACCTACACAGCTTTCCATGGTTTACCCCAGACGCTTCACATGCCCTGATTCAATCCACTGACAGCACGTCAACCCCGGTATACCACATCGATCCAATTCACTCTATTCCTTGCCCTCCTTTCACCCTCCTGCATGTTCGGGCCCCGATCACACAAAATCTTTTTCACTTTTTCACTCCATCTTTCCACCTCCAATTTGGTCTCCCACTTCTCGTTCGCTCCACCTCCGACACATATATCCTCTTGGTCAATCTTTCCTCACTCATTCTCTCCATGTGCCCAAACCATTTCAAAACACCCTCTTCTGCTCTCTCAACCACGCTCTTTTTATTTCCACACATCTCTCTTACCCTTACGTTACTTACTCGATCAAACCACCTCACACCACACATTGTCCTCAAACATCTCATTTCCAGCACATCCATCCTCCTGCGCACAACTCTATCCATAGCCCACGCCTTGCAACCATACAACATTGTTGGAACCACGATTCCTTCAAACATACCCATTTTTGCTTTCCAAGATAATGTTCTCGACTTCCACACATTCTTCAAGGCTCCCAGGATTTTCGCCCCCTCCCCCACCCTATGATCCACTTCCGCTTCCATGGTTCCATCCACTGCCAGATCCACTCCCATGTATCTAAAACACTTTACTTCCTCCAGTTTTTCTCCAATCAAACTTACCTCCCAATTGACTTGACCCTCAACCCTACTGTACCTAATTACCTTGCTCTTATTCACATTTACTCTTAACTTTCTTCTTTCGTACACTTTACCAAACTCAGTCACCAGCTTCTGCAGTTTCTCACATGAATCAGCCACCAGCGCTGTATCATCAGCGAACAACAACTGACTCACTTCCCAAGCTCTCTCATCCCCAACAGACTTCATACTTGCCCCTCTTTCCAAAACTCTTGCATTCACCTCCATAACAACCCCATCCATAAACAAATTAAATAATAATGATGATAATAATAATAATAATAACAATAATAATAATGTTATGTATATGTGCATATGAGGGTGTTTATGTGTATATATGTGTATATGAGTGGATAGGCTATTCTTCTTCCTTTTCCTGGCTCTACTTCACTGACCCGGGAAACAGCGATTAAGTATAATAAATAAATAAAATAATTTATCATGTATGTTCGCCATTTCCCGGGTAAGCGAGGTAGCATTAAGAATAGATGATTGAGCCTTTGAGGGAATATCCTCACTTGGCCCCCTTCTCTGTTTCTTCTTTTGGAAAATAAAAAAAATGCTAGGAACAGATGAGGACAGGCTGCATTCACACAAATCCATTCTAGCTGTCATTGGCAATGAACCAAAGAACAGTCCCCTATCCACAACCAGGCCCTACAGACCTCTTCATGGTGTCTTCCGGCCACTTCACATGCTCTGGTTTAGTTTAACCTGCGCATGCCTTACACCTTGCTGCATGTTCAGGCCCTTTTCTTTTCCAGTACATCCTTTCATCTCCAATTTGGTCTGTTAATCTTCCATACATGCTAATCTTCCTTTAATTACAGGTCACTGGAGCATAAATGACCCTAAATTTTCAAAGGTATGAATCTTGATTTGAAACATATATGTAAATCAGACTCAAACCTGTACACAGTTGTTACTGCCATTCCATTCATCATCAAAACAAATGAGACTTTGCATGAACTGTGAATGAAATTCAATAACTTAGCATAAATATGACTGGACTATTTTATTTTGCACATGTTTTAGGACTGTGTTAGATTTCCAAATATTCTTTCACAGCTGTATATCTACTTTTAATTTAATCACACATGCCTTTAACAAAAAATATTAAAAATTCTGGTAAATTTTGCAAACAAACACAAGTAAGTTCTCCACATAGCTGACAGCAGACAACAGGAATATACGAGTGTCTGATAATTCCATTCAGGGAAGTTCCTCCACCACTCCAATTGTAATTGACAGTTTCCTTCTTCACAGCATTGCTGCCAATTAAGGAGAACAGTATACCAATAAATTATGGCACCTACGAGAATATACCAAAATCTTCATCCTCTGCTTTCAAATGCAAAGCATGGCAATGAAACTTTTCTTCTGAATGAAGATGCTAGTGAACAAAAAGACTGATGGACATAGTACATCAATATGCCTCATAATGAGCTGCTAGAGGTATAAAAAGTGTTGCATCAAAAGGACTGGCAATTAAAATCATAGGGCAAAGTGTGGGGCTAAGTGTGCCTTGTCTGAATGTATGTACGTATTTTCCTATAAAAGTGTTTGACAATTCACCTTTCTAAAGTATGTTAGCTCATGTGAAAATGCTTATAATAATATCACACAGTTATGGATTTTTGACCGTGATAGTTTCTGCAACAAGCCTGCTTCTCATGTAAGTGTTACATCAGCAAAGACAACAAAGCAGAGGGTTACCTACCTTTCTGATCCACTCTTTATAGCCTGGTGACTGCTGAATTGAAGACAATGCCTTAAAGCCAGGTAGGTCTTTATATTGACTCAGTGAATTGCTGCTTGGTTCCCAGGGGTCCACCTCTGAATGCATGTAAGGATCTGGCAACAAACTATTCTGACCCCATGTCTCCATGTATTGATCTGGCATTCGACTGTTTCTTGCCCAAGTTTCCATCTGTCGACTCTCTGTAATGTGGCCTGTCAAATGATTATTCGGTGTCCAGGTTTCCATTTGTCTTCTCTCTGTAAACTGACCTGTTATCCGACTATTTGATGCCCAGGCTTCTTGTTGATTATCTGTGTAATGACCTGTTGCCCGATTATTCTGGGTCCAATTTTGACTTGTCCCACGATTATTCTGTGTCCATGGTTGCATCTGAGAATTTTCCCTGTAATAACCTGTATCTTGATTATTCTCTGACCAAGTTTCCATTCCCCAATTAGCCTGTGTAGATGTTTGCATCCTTGAACTATCCTGGTACTGACTTGTTGCCCTGTTATTCTGAGACCAGGTCTGTGATGACTGTGGACTCTCTGTCCCCCAATTGTCATATGTCAAAGACTGCATCTGTGCATTATCCCTGTAATTATTTGTTCCTCGATTATTCTGTGACCAAGTATCCATCTGAGAACTGTCCTTGTACTGGTTTGTTGTCTGATCACTTTGTGCCCAATTATCTTGGTCTGTTGCCCAATTATTCTGTGGATTTTCCTTGTACTGATCCATCCTTTGATTACTCTGTGTCCAGGACTGTGTCTGCTGACCCTTTGTTTGCTGATCTGTTCCTTGATTATTTTGTGTCAGGGTATTCTCTTGCTGACTGTCCTTAAATTGGCCTGTTTCCTGATTATTCTGTGACCAATTATTCATTTGTGAACCCTCATTGTACTGATCTGGTACTCGATTATCCTGTGTCCATGACTGCAAACCATCCTTGTACTGACCCATCATTCGATAATTCTGTGGCCAGGTCTGCAGCAGTGAACTGTCCCTGTAGTAATCTGCTGGCTGACTGCTTTGTGGCCAGGTCGGTGCTAAATTGCTTTGTGGCCAGGTCGATCCAAGAGCTCCAGTGGACCGATTTCCCCAGGATTCCGGGACAGGCTGCTTGAGCTGCATCTGTGGTCAAACAAGGAATGAGCAAATATCAGAAACTAGAGAAAATCTAACTCTCCAGCTAATCTTTATATCAAACTTCACATTACTTTGCATATAAAGATTTAATGCACTGATCTCCATCGTCTATGCTAACATTAAAGTTTTTAGTAACGACTGAAATAAACAAATTCAGCATATGTAAACGCATGCTGCTAATAAAACACCACTTTCAAGATGTTTACTGACTTTGTCACTTTACTTGTAAAGATTTTTCTTTTTTATAGGGGGCCCACATCAATCTTTTATCAAAAATTTTACCCAAAACCTTTAACTATTCTTCATATGGAAATGTATAGCTTCTGCATGAAACATATACCGAATATTTTGTTCAAGAAAAATTAAAACTAGATTTATCTGCCCAAATAGCTATCTTATCAACAATAGTTTCAAGCATCTAAGCAGAAAATTTAAATCGCAAGGTTTTTAAAACAGACACATCATTAACAAAGAGGGTAATTCAACACCCCCTAACAAAGTGTTTACATTGCTATTAGTGGTAGCACTGATAGAGATAACACTTGACATGCTACCCCAAGGAACACCTTCTTCAAGTGAGAATTCTCTTAAACATTCATTACCAACCCTCATCTTTAGTCTTCTTTCAAAAGCTGTTGAATATAACTTAGTAACCTACTGTAAAAGCCCATTTTGTGGAATTTCCTTACAATATCATATCACCAAGTAATATCATAGGCTTTCTCTAAATCAAAATACCATACTATTGTATGACACTGATAAGCATATCCTTTCTAAATATCACTTCGTTTTTCATATCAGGGGGCCTGTGCTAGCAAACTGAAGACATCAGGAAAAAAGTGCTGGATGTCAAAGAATCTCAGCAAGGAAGATACACATCTGTTAACTCTTTGTCATAACTGGTAATATACTAAAAAAGACAAAACTGATATATATGAGTCTGGAAATAAAAGATGAAAAGATTAAATCTAATCTCCAGAAAAATAAGAAATGGGCATGGAACAACCACAGAAATATCTTAAAGAAAACTTTATGTATGGCTGGGGTTAGCCCTACATGAAAGTAAAATTATCAATAAATGGATGTGTGAGAAGGCAAAGAGAGAGAACATTATTCATCAAATGAGACACATAATGAGTGTTAAGCACCAGTCGTACATTCTTTACAAAATTTTGACATAGGTGCTTGTGAGTAGGTAAAATGTCATTCCTTCAAATCAACCTGCCTCACACCACATATATCATTAGGCATTTCATCTCTAACACATCTTTTTTTTCAAGGGCTAGATACATCCATACAGGGCTACCATATCTTCAAGCATACCCATCTTTACCTTAACAGACACTAACATCTCTTTCCACACTCTTTTTATTGCATCCAGAATCTTAGCCCCTCTCCCACTTCAGCTGCCTTGGTTCCATCTCCTGTCTTGTCCACTCACAGGTTCCTAATCTCATCCCCCTGTTGCAACTCAATACCTTATTTTTCACATTTATTCTTAACACTCTAATTTCACACTCTCTCCCAAACTGTCACTAGAGAATAAATGTATAATTACCTGTCCATGCAACACATCGAAGAAATTCTACACTTATGAGTCCCCATCTCTTACACTTTCTTTACCATGACAGAACCTTTTAAAAATCTTTTATAGAGTTAATTAATTCTGTCCCATCACTCAGCCAACTTCACTCATCTGTCACTCTACTACCACAGAAGCACCTCTACACATCTTGTCTAATTTGCTTCTCGCTTAGTTTCATGCTTTGACCTCTCATTATTCTTCTTTTACTTGCTAAATTGAAAAAAAATATATGCATTAATTCATGAAATGGTACATTTTTGTTTTTTAGAAAAATCATAATCATATCTACACTAATCCTTCCTTCTTCCAGTTTGCATAAATTCGAAGTCATCAACTTCTCATAAATAGCTCATTTATTTCATGTAAAATCACTGCTGTCCTCCAGTGGAACTTTTTTATCAGACTAACCTGAACAATCAATCTAACAGAGAAGGTCTAATGTAGAGCAATAAAGGTGATATATGAGTTAAAAGGAGAGATTAGCAACTATGAATCTAATGATGGTTAAAGAGAGAAGTATGACATGACATGTTTACAACTTTGAAGTATATAAATGAAACTGACAATATGTAAGTTTTCTTAGTCACAGAAAGGTGAAAAAGTTGATGTGATTCATGGTTGTACCTTACCCTAAGCTGATCAAGTTGATTTTTCCTTGTCTCAAGGTCTTTCTCTGTAAAAGAAATGACAACACATTAATGACCAGGAAACAGTATTCCTATAAGAAGAAATCTTATGCAAATATTGTACACAAGCACTAAAACAGGAAATAAATTTCAGACACATGAAGGCTACTGGATAGCTTACTCTAGCATTTTCTCACAAGGATCCTGGAAGAGTACATCCATTATTCAACTACAGTTAACCTGCATGTTCAAGAGGTTACTTATTTTCATAATAAAAATGTATATCTGGAAATGTGGATACTGTTTAACCCAGTGGTTCTTTTTGGCCTTGCTTCCCCCCTCAACAGAGCCCTGGATACCATGCCGCCCTATACCCTTTCAAGTCTTATTGAATAATAATCAGTAATTCTTATACCAGTACACTTCAATGGATTTTTATACCAATAAACTTATTGCTTATATGAGTTTGAGTTTTTGGATGAATAAAAAAAGTTTTAGTGCTTCAAGATTTTAGTTTTATTATCTTTATGCACCTAGTTTCAATGAAACTTATATTACCTGGAGACAGTAACTACAACTAAATAAAAAGTCATCATTTCCATTGCAGTAATTAAGAGAAATCAGAACTTATTCATTCCAATGAAACCAAAAATTTTCTTATTTTTAAGACAGACAGTGGGTGCACTAGTACAAGGGTAATGATTCTTATGCATATTCTGCTTATATATTTGATAATCCTGATGCGCTTAAATGAAAAGTCATTGGAAAACAGAAGAAAGTAAGTACAATCAAGCCAAACTTTTGCCACCAGTACTGCTTAAATCAGCATGTTACAAATGAAACAGCAAATTATGTATGTTGACTTTGGTAGCTAGGAAGTGCTCATCAATGAGATGGGTGGTGCTGATTCTTCTGACTGGCTAGTGTAGTATTATTTGGTGTTGTCTGGTTGCTCAGGGAACATCGGAGATCACCCTCCACATCTAGCTTGTTTCTTTGCTTTGTTTTTATATTAACCAATGCTGAAAAACCTACTTCACAAAGGTAAACAGATAAAACTGGACAATGACTTTTAGGATTGACAGGCTTATTTTCTGGTAAACTGAAAAATACTTCACCCAAAACTTCTCTAGACCAAGACAAGTAAAATGATCCTTTGCTACAGAATTAAATTTCAGTTTAGGAAATCCTTACATAGCTTCAGGAATATCCTCAACTTCCACAGAAAAGGGGTTCCTGGCAAGATTAAATTCAAAACTGCTGTTGTTAATGTTAGAAAAATTGTGATGAAATTCATTATCCAGTCTTTCAAGGTGATCCTCAATTTCTGTTTTTAGCTTGTCACTGAAAAATTTTTTCTTTCAAAACTTCATCCAGATGAGGAAGGGATGCTGTGTTCTGTATGCAACACCTCCCCAGTTGCAACTTCCCAATGAATGTTTTAATTGTATCACAGTGGCCAACCATAGTTGTGTCTCATCCTTGTAGCTTCAGGTTCAAGTCATTTAAGACTTGAAAGATATCTGCTAGGTAAGCCAGGAAAAAGTTAACTTCATCAAAATTAAAAGTGGAGGTACTGTTTTCCCTCAGTTTCCAGGAACATCTTTACTTTTTAAAGTTCATACAAGCAGCCCAACATACTGCCCTTTGAGAGCCTGCATATGTTTGTGTGAAAAAACAAAGTCTTATTCTCTGTTCCTAAATCATGACAAAGCTGTGCAAACAGTCGTGTATTGAGGGCATTGTCCTTTATGTAATTTACGATCTTGATCATGATGTCCAAATGTTCCTGGAGTTTTTGCTGCCAAAGCTTGGCAATGTAGAAAGCAGTGTGTAGAAATTGCAGAGACACTCTCCTCTTTCACCTTGCTAATAAAACCTGAGCACGGGCCTAACAAGGAAGGAGCTCTATCTGTGCACATGCCAAATAAATTTTCACAGGAAATGTCATGCTCTTGAAAAAAAATTGAAACAGCATTGAAGATATCAACAGCTGTTGTTCTGGTCTCTACTACCATTACAGCAATCCAAAGTTTTCCTGTGGAATTGGATAATGAAATCACAGCCAATTTCAGATAGCTCTCATCTGGAAGTAACAGTTTTGTAGCACTCAGAATGCATGGTTTCACAAGTGTTTCACCAATGCTATGCAGCTTTTTTGCTTTAGCTATCATGAATGATAATTCACATGACGTCTCTACAATCTTTGCTGACTGCTGTTGAGATATTCCTGATGAGTCCAAGTCTTTGTCTTTCAAGGCTTTCTCTTAGCTGCAAAACAGGCTTCTGGGTTGTTAACTAAGTCTGGATGGTAGCCACTGAGGTGATGTTTCATTCCTGATGGGCACATGTCATCATTTCTCAAGGTTTTGAGGCATATAACACACTAAGGTGCTTCAAAATTTCCCTTACTTTGTGATGTGAAATCATATCTCAGGTACTCTTCAGTGTATTTCCTAGTCTTCCTTTGTTGAGCCATTTCTTCAGGCATTCTGTAAATAAAAAGAGTAAAACATGTGGTACCTTATCTGTAACTATCATTTTATCACATTCAAAACTCTTCAGAGCAAATATAAATACATTATGGACAAAAATTTTAATACACAATATGGGCAAGCTGTAATTTTGAGTAATTACATATTCATGATGCTTATGAATTACATTATGTGCCTCAAAAATAAACTCCCCAAATAACTAATTCAACTATTACAGATAAAAATTCAATCCTATTTATTTATCATACTTGATTGCAGTTTCCCACATCAGCGAGGTAGTACCAGGAAACACGAAGAATGGCCCAACCACTCATATACACATATATACACATAAATGTCCATACATGCACATATACATAGCAACATATACACACACAAACACAGACATATACTTGTATACATACTCATACTTGCTAGCTTTCATCCACTCCTGGCGCTACTCCACCCTACAGGAAACAGCATCACTACCCCTGCTTCAGTAAGGTAGTGCCAGGAAAAGACAAAAAAGGCCACATTCATTCAAATTTAGTCTCTAGCTGCCATGTGCAATGCACCGAAACCACAGCTCCCAATCCATATCCACGCCCCACAGACCCTTCCATGGTTTATTACCCCAGATGTTTCAAATGCCCTGGTTCAGTCCAGTGACAGCACGTTGAACCCGGTATTCGACATCATTCCAATTCACTTTATTTCTTGCACACCTCTCACTTTCGTGCATGTTCAGGCCCTGATTGCTCATAATTTTTTCCACTCCATCCTTCCACCTCCAATTTGGTCTCCCACTTCTCGTTACCTCCACCTCTTGACATATAATCCTCTTTGTCATTCTTTCCAAACCATTTTAACTCTTCTGCTCTCTCAAACCACACTTTTTATTTCCACACATCTCTTAGCCTTTCATTACTTAATCAAACCACCTCACACTGTGCGCAGACATTTCATTTCCAACACATCCGTCCTCCTCCGTACAACCCTATCTATAGCAGCATGACTCACAATCATATAATATTGTAGGAACTACTATTCCTTCGCCTCCTCCCCAACCCTAAGACTCACCACCTTATCATATCCACGATTCCATTCGCTGCTAAGTCCACTCCCAGATATCTAAAACACTTCAATTCCTCAAATTTTCTCCACTCAAATGTACATCCCAATTAACCAGTCACTCAACCCTACTGAGCCTAATAACCTTGCTCTTATTCATATTTACTCTCAACTTTCTCCTTCCACACACTTTTCCAAACTCAGTCGCCAACTTCTGCAGTTTCTCACTCTAATCAGCCACCAAAGCTGTGTCATTGGCAAAAACTGACTTACTTCCCACGCCCTCGTATCCCCAAGACTTCACACTCACCACTCTCTTCAAAACTTGCATTTACCTCCCTAACCACCCCAACCTTAAGCAAATTAACCATGGGGACATCTCGCACACCCCTGCCGCAGACCAACCTTCACTGGGAATCAATCACTCTTCCTACTTGCACACACGCCTTACATCCTAACCACTAATATGTGAAACGACTTTGTATGTTAAAGAAATTTATATACTGTACATACACACACACACACACACACACAAACACGGTGTCATGCATGCCATGATTTTAAGAACTTTTGTTGTTCATATGTCACACACGAATTTAGATTTACAAAGCTACATGCAATTATATTTTATCTGCCTAACGTTAGCAATGAAGAAGGGTTTGCTAATAAGTTTTGTATGCTAGACCGGCATTAGCACATTTAATGAACAAATGAAACACGAAATATTTCAAATTCAGCAAATAAAAGGAAATGCAGAACTATTATTAAAGCTTTAATACTCAAGTTTACGTACTAGCAGTTGAAATAGCTCTAAAACTTGACCTTAAGCTCTGCTGTTAATTACTGGCGTCATTCTAGGTGCAGCCCTCGTACATGAGTGTGAGGGATGAGCAAACGGGTAAAAAACGCGTTCAATTCCTCTTGCTTGTAGAGAATCGAGTGGGGGTGGGGGTGAAGAACAGACGGCTACATGACAAGTCGAGCTCCCGACCGAACCTCTCTCTGTGACTGCTCATGTCCCCCTCCCCCCAATCCCCTCTGAATTTTCTGGCGACCGCCTTGGGGGTGGGGTTCCCCCCACTTTAAGAACCACTGGTTTAACCGATACAGTTTATAAAAAATATGAATACCGTATACAGAACTGTCCAGGTATTGCATATGATCCTTATGCACTTATTAACACTCACTAAATTACGATGCTCCACAACCTCTTGCAACATTTCTGTCTTTCAAGATTGTAAGCCATAATTTGGAGAACCTACATCTACAGTTATTCCAAATTTCTAAAGTTCACTGCAACCAAACTAAGGAAGTATTTGATAATACATTCTCAAGCTCAAGCTCTAGGCCCCGAACAGAACGGAAAGATGCATCATAATACAGTAAACCCCCGATTTAACAGACTAATAGGGGGAAGGAGTGTCTACTAATGCTGAAAGTCTGCAAAATCGAATACAACCTCTTTCTAAACCATGCTTAAGTTCACATGCTTTCTTGTAACTCCTCTATCACTGTAGAGTTTAGTGCGTGTTACGACAGCTGGGGGGCGGGCATCCAGCAGTGTGGGAACGCTCACCGGGGAGGTGGAGGGAGGATTCAGACTAAATGCCACCCATCTCCTGTGAAAGGATACTTCTTTATAATAAAATGAGGACGGACTACCTGCTTTTAGTGCACCTCTTCCATGGCGCAGAGTAGGATTCGAACCTATCCGAAAAAAATCCCGTTATCACAAAGCTCTCTCTTCCAGATGGGGTGCACCAGAGGAAATTGCCTCGGCAGGGAAACTATGAGAAATCATGGCCAGCATCTCCGCATCCCACTTTCCGCAGTCAAATGGACGTACTGAAGCAGCGATAAAGGCAGCAAAACAGGTGTTGGAGGTAGCCTGCACACCAGCAAAGCTACTCAGGCTATATTCCAATAGGTCACCCACACAGCTGGCAGCAGGAAGATAGCTACGAAATGGTGTCCCGGCGCTCATGCAACTGATAAACCAGCGATGGAGGACTGGTCTGCAAAACGAGTAGCGGGACATAGCAGAGAGCTTGGCTCTTGTGCAGGTAGGCAATGTAGGTGACATGGCATGGTAGTGGGTCAAGGGGGTGTACCTAAGGGCAGTGGCTTAATTTTAAGTTATGGCGACACCCAGCCTCAGGCGGCGGCGACCAAACCGTCTCAGACCACCCCACACACTTGGAAGATTTTGATAACTACTGTGAAGAGTGAGCACACTAGTCATTTTTGTTCTCGAATGTAAATGAAGTGTATTTCTAGTGAGCAGTGATTAGTGCTTATATTTGCCTTATGCCTAGCAATTTTTTTTTTTTTCACTTTTACTGGAGGGTTCCTGTTTTTAGTTTTTTGTTGTAATGTCACATTTAGTTTCCAAAATCTCGTGTGGGGTTGTAGGAATTGACATGTGCTGCGATAGTAAAGCTGTGGGCAACAGCAATGTACGAACGCTCGCCAGGCAGGTGAATGCAGGAGTCAGTCAGACTGAGATAGAGGTGATTGACACCTTTCTTGTGAAAGGATACTTCTTTTTAATAAAGTGAGGAGACAGACTACCTGCTTCCATTGTACCTCTTTCAATCTTTTGATGCTATTTTGAACGGTAAGGAGTGCAAAATTATTTGATAGTCACAATTTTAAAATAAGCACTCTGTAGACAGCCCGACTTAATGATCGCTTGAGGCAGACTGAAAGGTCACTCAAGCCAACGCTACCAAAAACAAGTGCGATGTGGAATGCGCATGGTGTGGCGTTTGAGATTTTTCATTTTTTTTCACATTTTCAAAATCATTATTAATGTATTGTATTATCATTTGTCAGTTTAATCCGAAATCCGTCACATCAAGGGTTTACTGTATATGCACTGCAACAAATAAAGGGCATAAAGAGCTACATTCTTAAACTGAAAGTACCACACGGCAAGGAAGCTACAGAATTATTAAGTCAGGCACAATCCTTGGGAACATACCAAAAAGAGGCATGAAACAAAAATATGTGAGTGGCCCACAAGTAAGATGGTGATATCATTTAATGTATTAACAGGAAAAATACGAAACATGCATGGAATGACCACACAGGCACTCAAAAGAATACTGAACTCCTGCTTAAGGTCGATATCTAATTAGCTGCATATTGGAAAGTACTTACAAGGTGTCAAAGTGAAGAACAGTTTTAATGCATCAAGCATTAAGCTACCCCTGCCATTTTGGCAAAATCTTGTCATCGGTACTAACTAATGGATGTATTTATTTTTTTTTTTTTTTTTACGTTTTAGGAAAAGAGAAAGAAGAAAGGAAGTAAAGAATTCAACTTCTCAGCTATTTTTGAAAAGAAGGAGGTATAATGATCTATCCTTAAGTAGTTGACCTTCACATGGAAACAGATGAAGCAGCCAAATGCACACCATGGATACAAACTTTAATGTCAAGGTCACAGAGACAGCTCATGAAAGCAGTGGCCAACAAAATTCCAATCAAACAGGCAGAAGGCACCAAAAACCAATATCATGGTGTACAGAAA
Source organism: Panulirus ornatus (assembly GCF_036320965.1). NCBI lineage: Eukaryota > Metazoa > Arthropoda > Malacostraca > Decapoda > Palinuridae > Panulirus > Panulirus ornatus. The sequence goes on along the minus strand of NC_092224.1, from coordinate 75,755,578 downwards.
GCATAGTTGGAGGAAGGTGATGTAAGAATAATCAATGAGATGGAAGGCTTCTAATTCCACTCTCGCTCATTATGAAGTGGACAAAAAAAAAAAAAACACCCCAGATAAGTGAGCAGTATTCCATACTATACCGTAAGTGTAATAAAACGCTGTAGGAAAATTAGACCACCACTTCAATTTCACAGAAAGTAACATGATACCAAAATCAGATCAGCCGACTTGGACATATTTTGACACATCGGGTGAGGTAAATTGCATCAAACTCTCATGTGGCTACGGTTGAAGATATGTAGGGTAAGACTTTGGAATGATTATCAGTAACAACTCTATTCATGGACAACAGGCAAACTGGCCGCTGGGGTTCACCGAAAAATATAAACTAAAAACCAAGAATACAATATTCACCCTTAATGATACCATGGTCAGACATTAATTGAAATACACTACTCACTTCCGGTCACCAAACCTGATCAAAGATGAAAGACAAGACTCCAGAGAAGACCAACCAAACTCATAACTTAGAAATAAACCACAAGAGGATAGACTCAAAGAACCAGAATTATTCTCTGAATAATTTGAAATACACTACTCACTTCGGGTCATCAAACCTGATCAAAGATGAAGAAAGACTAGAATCAAGAGAAGACTAACCAAACTCATAACTTAGAAATAAACCACAATGGACTCAAAGAACTTAAATTATTCTCTGAAAAAGCACAAACTCTGTGGTGATCTAAGTTTTCAAAATACTGCATACTTTTTACTACATATCATATGAAAATATCTTCACTTTAGACTGAGATTTGGTAATCTGAAATAACAGCATAAAGATGAAAGGAAGGAGTTATAATGGCAACATGGACAAAAGTTTTTCAACTGTAGAGTTGTAGAACACTGGAACAAACTACCTCCATATTTGGTATATAAAAAGACTTATCAGTACCTTCAATTCAAGATTATACAAATACATCAATAAAATTAATATTCATCATATGGTAAAAAAAGCCTTACCCTTTCTTTCATTATCAGAGTTTGGCTCTAGCACAGTAAGTTGTTTCATCTGATCAGGAACTCATTATATTTTTTCCATTCGCACTTTCCTATAAAACTGCTATGAGAGTGAGAGTATGAACCTTACATAATACGTGGTGAAACATCCAATATTTTTTTCCTTCCAGCTGTTGAAACAGAAAAGGTGGGTGGGGAGGTGCCTTCTTTACTATCCTGTTTCTATTGCTATCCATGGAAACAGTTGACATTCCAGTAAATCCCTTGTAACATCCCAAGTTTCTGGGAGGCAGACATTTTTATGTTGATTGTGTCAGGTTTCCAGGATAGAATGGATAATGTGGTTATGCCCATCTTGTTTATATTGTTACATGGATGAATTGTGTGTTTTATAACCAAGCACAGAGAAATTAGTAACACTGAGAAAAAGATACAGGAAAAAGCTACATTTAAGCACAACTGAGATTGACTAGGTAACTGCCTTCCCATTCTGATATGTTCCACAGGTCTGGAATGAAAGAGGAAATGTACTCAGTGTGAGAAAGAGAATGAATATTGGGAAAAAGAGGGAAGGAAAAATGAGTAGAAGTGTGTTAAGTGCAATCACCAGCATAGGACTGAATACGGTTAGAAGTTGAAGAGAGGTCATTTATGGAAAGAAGAGAGAAAGAGTAGAAGATAGGATAGAATCCTGAGGGACAGCACCACTTAACAGGATAAGAGAGGGAAGTTGATCCATCAACATTGAAACTACCAAACTACAGCTGTAGTTCGGTAGTTTCAAAGTTGATGGATCGACTTCCTCCTCTTATCCTGTTAAGCGGTGTTGTTCCTCAGGAATCTGTCCTATCACCTACTCTTTCTCTCTCCTTTGCATAAGGGAATATAGAGCAGCACACAACCAAAGGAAGGAGGATTGGAAGGTAAAGACTTATGTCACAGCCTGTCAAAATGCTTTGGACATGATGAGGACTGAAGCAAAAGTTTCATCAAAACCCCTATGAGAGGAAGACCATAGGTGAGTTATATAAGAGACATCACCAATGGATCATGTGATGTGAGAGCCAAATTTGTGACCTGAAAGAAGGCAATGGAATTCCGTTTCAAAATGTGAAAGTTACTGAGTTTCACAAACATTGTAGATGGCAAAAGCGAGAGCATTAGTGCAATAGTTAGATGGGTTAGAGCTTTCTTCTTTCTTAAGGATGGGCTGTGCTAAAGCATGCTTCCAAGAAGGTAAAGTTTGTGTCTTTACACAAACAAAACAGGCAAGCAAGGATAAGAACTAGTCCATATCAATACATACCTATGGCCTGATGTTTGGCCCCATTAGACACTGGAAACTCCTGTTGGAGCATTACTTCAGGTGATACCCCAAGCTTCTTTGCTTTTCTCATCAGCTGCCATGGTACTTTTTGACTTTTCAAAGGTTTTTTCTTTTGTGCTACAAAGGATGGGCCTTTATTCTGGACCACAGTAGCTGCAGGTTTTTTCTTTGGCGGCATCACAGATTTCTGAAAAAGATACAATTTCAATATCAATAACAGGTAGTGAGGAGATGGAGTGAGTATTTTGAAGGGTTGTTGAATGTGTTTGATGATAAGAGTGGCAGATGTAGGGTGTTTTGGTCGAGGTGGTGTGCTAAGCGAGAGGATCAGAAAGAATGGTTTGGTTAAGAGAGAAGAGGTAGTGAAAGCTTTGTGGAAGATGAATTCTGGCAAGGCAGCTGGTTTGGATGGTATTGCAGTAGAATGTATTAAGAAGTATTAAGAAAGGGGTTGACAGTGTTATTAACTGGTTGGTAAGGATATTCAATGTATGTATGGATCATGGTGAAGTGCCTAAGGATTGGCAGAATGCATGCATGGTGCCATTGTACAAAGGGAAAGGGGATAAAGGTGAGTGTTCAAACCACAGATTATAAGTTTGGTGAGTATTCCTAGGAAATCATATGGGAGGGTAATGACAGAGAGGGTGAAGGCATGAACAAAGCATTAGATTGGGGAAGAGCAGTGTGGTTTCATAAGTGGTAGAGGCTGTGTGGAGAGGTCTTTGTTTTGAAGAATGTGTGTGACATATACCTAAAAAACAGATGGATTTGTATGTAGAATTTATGGATCTGGAGAAGGCATATGATAGGGTTCATAGAGATGCTTTGTGGAAGGTCTTAAGAGTATATGGTATGAGAGGTAAGCTGCTAGAAGCAGTGTAAAGTTTTTACCAAGGATGTAAGGCATGTTTATGAGTAGGAAGGTCAGTTTGTGGCAAGGGTGTGTGATGTCCCCATGGTTGTTTAATCTGTTTATGGATGGGGTGGTTAGGGAGCTAAATGCAAGAGTTTTGGAGAGAGGGGCGAGTATGCAGTCTGTTGGGTATGAGAGGGCCTGGGAAGTGAGTTGGTTGTTGTTTGCCGATGATACAGCTCTGGTGGCTGATTTGTGGGAGAAACTGCAGAAGTTGGTGAGTAAGTTTGGAAGTGGCTGATTTGTGGGAGAAACTGCAGAAGTTGGTGAGTAAGTTTGGAAAAGTCTGTGAAAGAAGAAATTTGAGAGTAAATGTGAATATGAGCAAAGTTATTAGGTTCAGTAATTGAGGGACAAGTGAACTGGGATGTGTTTGAATGGAGAAAAATTGGAGGAAGTGAAGTGTTTTAGATATCTGGGAGTGGACTTAGCAGCAAATGGAACCATGGAAGCTGAAGTGAGTCACAAGGTGGGGAGGGGGCAAAGGCTTTAGGAGCGATGAAGAACGTGTGGAAGGAGAGAACGTTATCTCAAAGAGCAAAAATGGGTATGTTTGAAGAAAAAGTAATTCCAACAATTTTATATGGTTGTGAGTCATGGGCTATGGATAGGGTTGTACGGAGGAGGGTGGATGTGTTGGAAATGAAATGGTTGAGGACAATATGTGGTGTGAGGTGGTTTGATCTAGTAAGTAATGAAAGGGTAAGAGAGATGTGTGGAAATAAAAAGAGTGTGGTTGAGAGAGCAAAAGAGGGTGTTGAAATGTTCTAGACATATGGAGAGAATGAGTGAGGAAAGATTGACAAAGAGGATGTATGTGTCAGAGGTAAAGGGAACAAGGAGAAGTGGGAGACCAAATTGGAGGGGGAAAGATGGAGTGAAAAATGTTTTTAACAATTTGGGCCTGAACATACAGGAATTGAAACTATGTGGTATACTGGGGTCAACATGCTGTCAATATTGGGACTGATCTAGGGCATGTCAAATGTTTGGGGTAAACCATAGAAAGGTTTGTGGGGCCTGGATGTGGAGAGGGAGCTGTGGTTTTGGTGCACTACACATGACAGCTAGAGACTGTGAACGAATGTGGCATTTTTTGTGTTTTCCTAGCGCTACCTCGGTGAAGTAGGGGTAGTGGTGCTGTTTCCTGTGGAATTGGGTGGCAACAAGAATGGATGGAGGCAAGCAAGTATGAATATGTTCATGTGTGTATATGCATATGTGTATGTATGTGTATGTAGATCTATGTATATGTGTATATGTTGATATGTATATGTATGTATATGTGTTTGATGATAGAGTGGCAGATACAGGGTGTTTTGGTCGAGGTGGTGTGCAAAGTGAGAGGGTTAGTGAAAATGATTTGGTAAACAGAGAAGAGGTAGTAAAAGCTTTGCGGAAGATGAAAGCCGGCAAGGCAGCAGGTTTGGATGGTATTGCAGTGGAATTTATTAAAAAAAGGGGGTGACTGTTTTATTGAGTGGTTGGTAAGGTTATTTAATGTATGTATGACTCATGGTGAGGTGCCTGAGGATTGGCAGAATGCGTGCATAGTGCCATTGTACAAAGGCAAAGGGGATAAGAGTGAGTGCTCAAATTACAGAGGTATAAGTTCGTTGAGTATTCCTGGTAAATTATATGGGAGGGTATTGATTGAGAGGGTGAAGGCATGTACAGAGCATCAGATTGGGGAAGAGCAGTGTGGTTTCAGAAGTGGTAGAGGATGTGTGGATCAGGTGTTTGCTTTGAAGAATGTATGTGAGAAATACTTAGAAAAGCAAATGGATTTGTATGTAGCATTTATGGATCTGGAGAAGGCATATGATAGAGTTGACAGAGATGCTCTGTGGAAGGTATTAAGAATATATGGTGTGGGAGGCAAGTTGTTAGAAGCAGTGAAAAGTTTTTATCGAGGATGTAAGGCATGTGTACGTGTAGGAAGAGAGGAAAGTGATTGGTTCTCAGTGAATGTAGGTTTGTGGCAGGGGTGTGTGATGTCTCCATGGTTGTTTAATTTGTTTATGGATGGGGTTGTTAGGGAGGTGAATGCAAGAGTTTTGGAAAGAGGGGCAAGTATGAAGTCTGTTGGGGATGAGAGAGCTTGGGAAGTGAGTCAGTTGTTGTTCGCTGATGATACAGCGCTGGTGGCTGATTCATGTGAGAAACTGCAGAAGCTGGTGACTGAGTTTGGTAAAGTGTGTGAAAGAAGAAAGTTAAGAGTAAATGTGAATAAGAGCAAGGTTATTAGGTACAGTAGGGTTGAGGGTCAAGTCAATTGGGAGGTAAGTTTGAATGGAGAAAAACTGGAGGAAGTAAAGTGTTTTAGATATCTGGGAGTGGATCTGGCAGCGGATGGAACCATGGAAGTGGAAGTGGATCATAGGGTGGGGGAGGGGGCGAAAATCTGGGAGCCTTGAAGAATGTGTGGAAGTCGAGAACATTATCTCGGAAAGCAAAAATGGGTATGTTTGAAGGAATAGTGGTTCCAACAATGTTGTATGGTTGCGAGGCGTGGGCTATGGATAGAGTGGTGCGCAGGAGGATGGATGTGCTGGAAATGAGATGTTTGAGGACAATGTGTGGTGTGAGGTGGTTTGATCGAGTAAGTAACGTAAGGGTAAGAGAGATGTGTGGAAATAAAAAGAGCGTGGTTGAGAGAGCAGAAGAGGGTGTTTTGAAATGGTTTGGGCACATGGAGAGAATGAGTGAGGAAAGATTGACCAAGAGGATATATGTGTCGGAGGTGGAGCGAACGAGAAGTGGGAGACCAAATTGGAGGTGGAAAGATGGAGTGAAAAAGATTTTGTGTGATCGGGGCCTGAACATGCAGGAGGGTGGAAGGAGGGCAAGGAATAGAGTGAATTGGATCGATGTGGTATCCCGGGGTTGACGTGCTGTCACTGGATTGAATCAGGGCATGTGAAGCGTCTGGGGTAAACCATGGAAAGCTGTGTAGGTATGTATATTTGCGTGTGTGGACGTATGTATATACATGTGTATGGGGGTGGGTTGGGCCATTTCTTTCGTCTGTTTCCTTGCGCTACCTCGCAAACGCGGGAGACAGCGACAAAGCAAAAAAAAAAAAAAAAAAAAAAAATGAATGCAAAGGTGGAATGTGATGAAACTAGTAACATAGCTGGTACATGGGAAATGCCTTGAGTAAATGAGAAAAGAATTTATCTTGTAGATGTCTGTGCTGGGAGGGGTTTATGCCTTGCAAACTCCCTTTTTTTTTTCTTTTTTAGTAAAACATGATCTTTAGATATAAGTAAAAGAGAAATGATGGAAGAGAAGGAAAAAGGAATTTGACTGACTGTCTGCTGTGGATGAGAGGTTAAGAAAGTTTGAGCTAGAGAATTCTTTAGATATTCTGACAATTTGCAGGTCGTGTGGAGGTGAGGACCACAGAGAAGGGGAGGTATGGTTTAAGGAAGATTGGAAATGTAAAAGGTGTGGCAAGTGAGAGGATTAATCAGAAAGAGAAAGAGTGCAACGAAGAGAATAAATGAAGGGTGACAAAAAGTTTATATATAAGTGCAGTTAATGTAGGGATGCAGTCATGTGTGAATGAGGTAGTTAAAATGTTTAGAGAAAAATTGTTAAAGATTGTAGAATTAGTAGTTGGATGCAAGGTTTTGAGATATAAGAATAATTGGGGAGATATAAGAATAATGGGTGAAATTAATGGAGGAAGGATGAAATTAGAAATACTGTGGAAGAGACAAAAAATATGATTCATTGGTTGAAAGGAATGTACCTGCGAAAGTTCAGCAAAAGAGGAGGAAAGAATATAACAAGTGTAAGCAAAATGTCAAGGAAAAGCGAATAAAGATGTCTGTAGCACTATAGAGGAATAAGGGGGTGAAGGTTCTAGGAGAGCTGAAGAATGTGTAGAAAGAAAGATGATTGTGTGGAAGGGTGATCATGGGTATGTTTGAAGGAACAGCAGTCCTAACAATATTATATGGATGTTAGGCATGGGCTACAAATAAGGCTGGGTGAAGAAGGGTGGATGTTTTGGAAATGAGATGTTTGAGGACAATATGTGGAGTGAAGTGGTTTCATTGAGTAAGGAATGAAAGGGTGGAAGAGAGGTGAGGTAAAAAGGATGTGCTGAAATGGTTTGGACATATGGAAATAAGGAGAGAATGAGCGAGGAAAGGTTGACAAAGAGGATATATGAGTCAGAAGGGAGGGAACAAGGAGAACGGGGAGACCAAAATGGAAATGGATGGATGGAGTGAAGAAGATTTTAAGTGACTGAGACATGAACATGCAGGAGGGTGAAAGGTGTATCTGGGATAGAATGAATTGGAATGATGTGGTATACAGAGGTCGACATGCAGTCAGTGGACTGAACCAGGGAATGTGAAGTGTTCAGTGTAAACTATGGAAAGGTCTGTGGGGCCTGGTTGTGGGAATGGCACTGTGGTTTCATTGTACTACACATGATAGCAAGAGAATAATGCGAGCAGATGCGGCCTTTTTCCGCTGGTTCGAAGTGCTACCTCACTAAAATGGGAAACATCGAGCAAATACAAAAATAAAATAGGCTGTTAAGTATAACAGGAAAAGTGTATGCAAGAGTGTTGATTGACAGAGTGATAGAAAAGAGTGAAAGCAGAATAAGTGAGGAACAAAGGAGTTTTACGAAAGGTTGGGTATGTGTGGATCAGATTTTTGTGTGAGAATGAATGTGGGAAAACTACCTAACAAAAGATGCAGCTTTTATGGATCTGGAAAAAATTCTATGAAAGAGTTGAATGAAATGCTCAATGGGATGTATGAAGGATATATGGGATAGGAGGACAACTATTTGGATGGTATGAAAGCCTTATATAGAGGAACAAAAGCATGTGTAAGAGGGGGATAGAGAGTTCAGTGATAGTTTCGTTATACATGTGAGTGTGAGAGAAGGTTGTGTGATGTCACTGTGGCTTTTTAACATACATATGGATGGAGTGACAAGAGAAATGAAAGTAAAACTTGGGAAAGAGGGTGCAGAGATGGAGTGTGGTGGTGAAGTATGGTGGCTTGTAACGAACCTGTCTGTGGATGATACTGTTTGCTGAGTGGAAAGGAGTTGCAAAAAGGATGCAAGTTTGTTTTATAATGTGTAAGCATAAGCATAAGGACTGAAGGGAAATTCAAGTAAAAGTAAGTGCTTGAAAGGAAACAGAATGAAAGTATAGATTTTGCAAAGCCCTATAGTATTAGAGAAGACAGTGTACTAAACTGTGTCACAGATGTGGGGGTAAAAAGACTTGAAGAGATGGCAGAATTTAAGTATTTAAGAGCTATTTTAGGTAAGAATGACAATATCAAAATAAATAGAGATAAGAGTCCCTAAATAGAATAATGAAGGGTACAGGGTGTAATTATGGAAATGAATAAACAATTAAGGAACAGCATAGTCCTCCTGACCCAGAGCTATGCAGCAGAAACATGGACATGTAATGTGTCACAGAGGTCAAGAATTCAAGGGGTGGAAATGAGCTATTTAAGAGGAGCATGCAGTATAACAAGATGGAATGAAAAAAGATATCAGTGGGTTAAAGAGATCCGTTATGGCAGGGAAAGCAAAGATAATGAATTGTGGGGTGGTAGAATGAGTGAAACTTAATACTTTGAGGTGGTTTGGGGATGTGGAAAGAATGTAAGATGAGGAATTCACAAGGATAGTGTACAATAGTGTGATTAAAGGGGCTAGTGTGAGAGGATGACCACCTGTGACATTGGGAGATAGAGGAGATTACTGAGGCATGTAAGGCCATGGATAAGTGAAGACTTTTGTTGTGGCCAGCCCAGAGGAGATTACTGAGGCATGTAAGGCCATGGATAAGTGAAGACTTTTGTTGTGGCCAGCCCCATGATGGGAGTGTCTGGAGGGAACAGAAGTTAGATATATTGACAGAAAGATGGACTTGCTTTTTCACACTATTAACCTGAAGTTTAATAACAATCATTCACCCCAACTCTCATCTGCCCTCTTCTTATATCCCTACACCTTCCTCTACACCTCCTTTTGCTCTCTCTTGTACATCTTCCAATCATTTGCAATCCTTCCCTTTAAGTACCTACATACAACTCTTTTTCACTTGCAACCCTCCACTCACTACCTTTGCTTACCTGCACACCTTCCACCTTCTGCATGCCACACACTTCTCTAACAAATTCAAGCAATGCTTCCCTAAATATCTCCCATTCATCATCCACTCTCCTTGTTTCGTTTACTTTCGTCATTTGCTATTCTACATCCAATTTCTCCTAGTATTTCTTCAAATGCCTAAGTTTCCAAGCTCACTTACTTTAACCACTCTCTTCTAACTCATACCAATTCCTCTTTTCCAAAAATCCCTACAAATCTTCACCCTTGCCTCCACAGGTTATGGTTAGATATCCCACCAGCTGCCTCTCTAACCATATTTACATCCAAGGGTCTCTCTTTAGCATACTTATCAATTATTATGTAATCCAATAATGTCCTCTTACCATCTTTCCAACTTGCCTGTATGTATTTATGTACGTCCCTCTTTTTAAACCATGTATTCCCCATCATCAGTTCTTTTTCAGCACACAAATCCACAAACTGTTCACTATTCCTTTCACCTTACTGAAGACCCCAGTCCCCAAATTTTATACTTAACTGCCTCATTACTCACACTCACACTTAAGTCACTCATCACTAATATTCAATATCTGCCATCAAATCTGCTGACACACTCACTCAGTTGCTCCTAAAACACTTGCCTTTAATCCTCCTCCTTAAGGATAAGTGCATAAGCACTGATAGTCATCCACCTCTTGCAACACACTTTCATTTCAATCCACATAAGACTGGAGCTCACTTATTCCTTCACTTATTCCTACTACTCCTGCTTAATCAGTAGTGCTACCTCTTCCTTAGCTCCTGCCCTCCTGTGTCACCAACTCTATGAACAGCAGAAATTAGGGCTTTTACACTGTCAAAATTGATGTGTTCTCACAGTGCTTGTCTTACATACTTCTGACTTTACCTCTAAGATATTTCCAAACCATTCTTCAACTCTTTATTCTGAAGCTTTGTTTCACACAGAGCCAGAAAATCCGATCTCCTTTTTCCAAACATACCAACTCTCTCCTTTCTTCTCATCTAAGTTACATCCACACACATTTTGATATCCCAGCCTGAACCTTCAAGTAGGACAAGCACACCTCTCTCTTTTTCAAGTTGGAGGCTCCAGTCACGGACTTAAGTCCACATGAAGGCCGGACCTTAATTGAAATATAGAAAGGGTTATGAAAGGGAGAAGAGGATACAAGGAAAAGTGTTTGCAAATTTTAGAGGAAGTGGAAAGCCTGTCCTTTAAAATGTGCCTTGTCATGGTCATTGGGAAAGACATGAAACAGTAGACAGTTCCACAGCTTTGAGGTGCAAGGAGAGAAACGGTTGTCAAAATGGCCAACCCCTGAGTTGCCAGAGCCTGGTTCCTTCTGTTCCATCCATTAGAAATTGAAATGAATGAAGGGGGATTTCTAGCCCCCTGCTTCTACCCCTTTTAGTCATTTTCTACACCATGCAAAGGAGTACAGAGGTAGAATTCTTAGGATAAAAAACAGGTAATCCCTGTATTAGTAAGCACACCAAATGGTTTTTGAATAACCTAAGAGTGCAAATGCTATGGTGTTTGCATTGTATTCCCCTGTCCATGCATCCAGGTTTAAAGTAAATAAATAACAATGGTGTGGCAATCCTCCTGTGCTCTCCCCCACTCTTCAAGTGTTGACTTGAAATTGGATGTGTTAATGTGATATTCTAATACATAAAGTCCTCTTGATAAATGTGAAGCAACTCATATATTTCTTATGGTAATCTTTATCATGTTTAAGTAACAGAAACAACAGCAAATGTGAGACAAAATGTCCAAATATATTCCTCAGTAAGTCCAAAGTAAAGTTGGCTTTGTTTAGTTGCACTTAAAGTAACACTTTTTTGGAATACATATATACTAATCAATCTGTGTCAAGACTGAGGACTCCTCTTTTTTGACAGAAACCTCTTACAGGTTTAGATAACCCAAACTCCTAGAAAACCATCAAATACAGAAATAGCCTTTTTGTCAGTTCTTCAAGTCATCACTAAGAAAGCTTCATGCCATATGGTCAATTTATATGGTTTCCATGTAAGACAAGGAATAATTTTCTTGTTCTGTTGTAAATATGGCAACTTTATTATTTTTTCTGTATTTTCCAATAATAAGTCCTTGTTCACTCTCATATGTGGAAAATTTGTTTGACTGGCACCATCAAGGTCCCGAGGATGGGTTCATCATTTTCATGTATACAGAAATAAAAAGGTGTAAACTGAATAACACAAAATATTTGCTGTATTTATCATAAAAATCTGTCTTAAACCTCAAAATGTTTTTGTATGACCAGTGGTACAATGATGAAGTGAATTAAATTATACTATGTAGTTTTGTGCATAACATTACAAAAATTGTAGCATATCTCAAAAAATGGACTTTTTTTGTAAATTTTGGAAAAATTTCATATCCATTTTTTTAATATCATTTTCTTTCTTTCTTTCATACTATTCGCCATCTCCCGCGTTAGCAAGGTAGCGTCAAGAACAGAGGACTGGAGCTTTGAGGGAATATCCTCACTTGGCCCCCTTCTCTGTTCCTTCATTTGGAAAATTAAAAAAACCAAGAGGGGAGGATTTCCAGCCCCCCCGCTCCCTTCCCTTTTAGTCGCCTTCTACGACATGCAGGGAATACGTGGGAAGTATTCTTTCTCCCCTATCCCCTATCATTAAGTATATATAATATTAGCCAAATTTTGGCCAAAATTTTACCAATATCAATACATCGGCAAAAGTGGGCAAAACAGTACCACCAGTACTGATGTATCAGTGCATCACAAGCCAGGATCTCCAAAACAGCTGCCTCTTTGGTGGGAAACATTGGTTTTCCTTAACCATTGCTATTCTTCCAACAGGTTGCAAGTATCAACCAAAAAGCAGTCACAATTAGAACTGAGAAAAAGTTTTCAAAAAAGGAGAGGGGAAGGCAAAGCTATGCAAAACGACCAGGAAAAAAGTGCTCACAGGACACTACCTTGGAGAAAATAGGTTTTTCACATTTCAAAATATACAATTCTCTCCCACTGTGGTTTGTCCTACAAGCTTATCCACATCCACATCCATATCCACATGAGGGAGGAAGGTTTAAAGAAAAGTTTCCTGATAAAAAGACTAAACTCAAAAGAAAAATACCTATCTTCAACGGTGAATGAGGAGCACATTAAAATCTGTCTCTTCTAAAGAAATGTTCTTAGTCCACATAGGATATTATTTACCTAAATGGGTTTTAGGGATCTAGGTAACACAAATAATGTTCCCCCAATATACTATGAATGAATAAATCTAAAAATCTTAGAGATTAAACTGACCATATGGCACGAAGCTCTCTTAGTGATGACTTGAAGAACTGACAAAAGGGCTATTTCTGTATTTAATGGTTTTCAAGGAGTTTGGGTTACCTCAACCTATAAAAGGTTTCTATCAAAAAAGAAGGGTCCTCAATCTGGACACAGCATGTAAATAATTTACTCTCCTTCTAAAGTGGAAGGCTAAAATGAAAAAGATTTACTATATGAAGGCAATGAGGAAGTAAACTGACAGAAAAACTATTAAAAGTATATTGCCCTGAAGGCTATCTATTGAGTTAAGTGAAGCAACTGGTATCCTCAAAAAGAAAGACTGGATAAGTTCATTCAAAACAAGGCCCAACAGATTAATACAAAAAAAAACAAAAAACTAGGCTGTTCTTCATGGTATGTTTACGTGAGGCAATAGTATATTAGCCCTATTCTTGTCAGGAAAAGACCCGGAGATGAGCTCCATGTATAAGGGTTCAGTTATTTCCAAGACGTCAAACTCTTCAAGGAAGGGCTGAAAGGTTTTCCAGATAAATGGTATTGTCCTGAGTAAAGGATGAATACCTAGGAAAAGGTTGTGTTAGGCATTTTTCACATCTATACCTGAAGAGGTAATACAGAAACCAAATGTATTAATTTCAGAAAGCAGGACTTGAGGTCAGGGTCCAGGGTACTGGAAAAGTCTGAGGGGGTCTAAAACTTAACCGGTATAAAATGAAGAGTAAGGCATAGCTTAGGGATCTCTAGTACCAAGATCATATGTTCCACTTGGAGCTCCCAATGTTACTAAATGCTAAAACCAATTACATCTGGTACCTGCTTAACATTAAGGATGTATTCCAGTAAATCACATTTTAATTGAAACAGAAGACAGTGGTATCACATTCTATCACAATATTCAATGAGATGGGTGGGTGGTTACATTCCCAGGAAAGATTTCTCAACCGAATTTTCAAACAAAATCAGAAGTCTAGAAACGAATAACACAGTTAAATCACCAATCTAAGTTTAAACAAAATTATAGCAAAGAATAATCTATCTATGAATAAAATACGTTGTAGCCAGTACCATAACATACAAGAGATGGAAATATTTTCCTGACTGTCAGCCCATCTGAACCCAGACACATTTTTATCAACTGTTCATGATATCTATGAGGTTAAGCAATACACAGTGCACCTAATTATATAAACTGTGATAACTGTCAGTACAATATTTAAGTTTGTATTACAAAAACTGTGCAAAAGACAACAAGAGCATGCACCAGTTTATTGGAGATCCTCTCTCATATTATGCTACCATCGACTTTATCACGTTTGTGGTGAACAATAACAAAATTGGATGTAATGTTCAAATACTGAATGAAAAATTAAGAGTAAGGATGAGATGTACACAGTATTATCCAAGGAAAAAAGCTAGGCATGAAGGCCAGTAGTGGTGAAGCAAATGAGAGGGGAGGTGGCGGTAACTTCATCACCTAATTACATCGACAGTGATAACTATCAATACAATATTCAAGTTTGTATTATGAAAACAGTGCAAAAGGCAACAGGAGCATGCAGAAGTTTGTTGGAGATCTCTCCTATTCTACTACCATCGACTTTAAAATGTTTGTGGTGAACAATAACAAAACTGGATGTAATGTTGAAATACTAAATGAATAATTAGACTAAGGAAGAGATGTATACATAATAACATCCAAGGAAAAAAACCAAGTGTAAAGGCCAGCAGTGATGGAGCAAGTGAGAGGGAGGGGAGATGGTGGTAACTTCATCACCCTAAGCCACTTCCTAGTTAAATGACCTCACTGGACAAGCAATCACCTGAGTAATTGCTTATTACTGCCATGCATGATTTCTGAAACTTTTTCTATTCTTTTTCTGCCTATATCTTTCTGCCTTTTTCATGAAAAATTAGTGTAAGGATGTGATGTACACATAACAACATACAAGTAAAAAAGCCAGGCATGAAGACCAGTAGTGGTGGAGCAAGTGAGAGAGAGGGGACCAAGTGTAATTAAGAACTTTTCCCAGAAATACTTGGAAAAGGGGGAAACTAGTTTCAAAAGACCAATATTGCAACTATCCATTAGCAATAATGGACTGGTTCTGGTAAGAAAGATTTACCTGGGGTGCCACTCCTTAAGAAAGGGTCCAACCTTCCTTCCCTAATATTTCTGTTGATATGTCTGATCATAACCCTCCATGTACAGCAAGATAAACGTGTTGTAAAAAATACCTTGCTAGTTTTGGTGTAGGAGTTAGTGCTGCTAGCCATAATGCATTCATGGACTGCCCAGGGTTGAGCACATAGGTTCCAATCCTGTGTGCAGCAGCCAGTCTACATTCAACCCAACTGTTCATCCTCCCCTAAGGAATGGATAATCAACTGGGTACCTGGCTTAGGTTAAGGTATATAAATATATAAATGACATAGGGGAGAAAGAATTCTACCTCTGTATTCTGTGTCATAAAAGGTAACCTAGGGGGCAGGAGTGGGGGGATGGAAACCCTTCTTTTATTCAAATTTCTAAAATGAAACAGAAGGAGCCAGGCGGGGAGCGCTTATCCTCCTCGAAGGCTCAGACTGGGGTGTCTGAATGTGTGTGAAGGTAACCAAGTTGAAAAGAGAGGAGAGACAGGCAGTAAGGTTCAGGAAAGAATCCCGAAAGTTTTGCCTTTGAGTGAAATGAAGTTCAAGGATAGAAGGGAAATATGGTTTGGAAATGTCTTAGAAGTAAAGTCGGGTTTATAAAAGGACAAGAGCTAAGGAAGAAGTAGCACTACTCCTGAAGTAGGAGTTGTGGAAGTGTGTGATAGAGTATAAAGAAGTAAATTCTACATTGATGTGGGTAAAACTGAAAGGAGATGGTGAGAGATAGGCGATTATTGGTGTTTATGCACATGGCAATGAGAATTAAGATTATGAGAGGCAGGTGTTTGGAAAGCAGCTGAATTTTCTTTTTCTTCTTTTTTTTTTAGACTCCAGTCACGGACAGAAGTTCACATCAAGGCAGGGCCTTGATTGAAATATAGAGAATATTATGAAAGGGAAAAAGAAAAGACAAGGGAAAGTATTTACAAATTTTGGAGGAAGTGAAAAACCTGTCTTTAAAAATGTGCCAGGTCACAGTTATTGGGAAAGACATGAGAAGGTAGAGAGTTCCAAAGCCTCGATGACCACATAGTAATCATGTGACACAGCAGTTTGCCAAATATTGCATGGTCTAGCAAGTGGGGAACACACAAGCAGCCAGCTCTCAGAAGAAATCAAAGTACTACCTGTGGGAGAGGGAAAGTGAACCAATGTTATGGCACAGAGCAAGAGGGTCAATTCTGGAAGTTAGCCTGGGACAGTTTATAAGCTGGACCATCTTCGACTCAACTCTGTCAAGTAAGGCTGCAGAGCTAGAACCACCTCAGATGTGAAAGCAGTGCTTCATACAAGGATGAATCAATCCTTTTGAGGACACCCAGTTGCTTAGAGGCAGCCAAAGCTATTCCCGTTATAAGTGGAGTTTCCAAGAAAGAGTGAATGTTACAGCAGTACGTACCAAGTATGTTTGTCGAGTCAAGAGGTGGAATTACAGCACTGTCAAAGGAGAAATGACTGGTGTCAGGAGTTTTCAATACAGAGATGGGTAGAGAGGGGGAAAAGTCAATTGTATATGGACTGAAACAGGGCATGTGAAACAGCTGGGGAAACCAATGAAAGTTGTGGGGTCTGGTTGTGGACTGGAGCTGTGATTTTGGTGCAATACACATGACAGCTAGAAATATGGTGTGAGTGAATGAAGCCTTTTCTTCGTCTGTTTTAGGTACTACTTCACTAATCCAGGAAACAGTGATCAAGTACATGTAAATAAATGTATAAAACTACTAAGGGTTTTCTACTTTTTTGACATCAAGTACATTCAAACTATCATGATCAGAGAGGAATTGCACTAAAACAAATGACTATTGTAATGTGAATATCAGGTGAAATCTTTTGGGGTTTCCTTTCAGGCACAAGCTGGGTTGGGTTGTTGGTCAACCAAGCTGTTGAATGCCATGGCTTGTGTAGCTTCCACAGCCTGGCTTGTTTTGTACGCTTTTTTAATACTTGTCTAAGGCACTTTTAAATTTCTCCACAGTGCGCTCCATGATGTTTCTGATGATCGTTGATAAGATGTTGAAAAGTCCCGAGCCTTGGAAATTCAAGATGGTTCTCCCTTTCTGTGTATATCGTACCTTTGGATTTAAGGGATAGTACAGTCATAAAAAACACTGTCCACCCCTATACATATTCAAAGACAATACACATCTCAGGGTGAAATCATTCTACATGCAGTTGCTGAAGCTAGTGTTTCTATCAGTGTGAGCACTGACATCAACTCAGTCTGCCTCCAGCTATCTTAAGGGAAGGATGTTCTTTCTCTTGGTTGCCACTTCATTTTGGGAATTTCTCTTTTGGGTACTATATTTCTTTCATCTGTGCTCAAGATGGCAGGTTCTTACCTTTCCAAGGAAGAAAAAATTCGAATTATCACCTGGAAGCAAGAAAATCTGGGTACATGTGAAACTTCCAGGTGCATTGGGTGCTCATATGCAGGATCAGGCAGCTGCTTCCTGCAACAACTCATCAATGCCTCACCTAATTCATGAAATCAAAACCTATGGACCTACAACATGGACCTCGAATACTTGAGGAACCTTGCCAATTCCACCCCCAGACATCTGCAAATAGTGATCAGGGCCAAGGGACAGATGACATATTACTAAGGCATTCCATACCTAAGTCAGCCTCAATGTCCCCTTCTGCAGCCACTTTCTCCCCTCCTCCCTTACCTGAGTCAGTGGTCCTCTCTCTTTTTCTAATCATGTCTGTGTTTTTTGTTTCCTGGATTTATCATTCTCCGTTTCCTGTAATACCTAAATCAGTGGTAGAAGAGGTGTGGATAAGTGTTTGCTTTGAAGAATATATTTGAAAAATATTTAGAGAAAAAGTAGGATTTGTAAGTGGCATCTATGGATCTGGTGTTTGATAGGGATGATAGAGATGCCTTGTGGAAGGTCTTACGAATGTATGGTGTGGACGGAAAGATATTGAAAACACTGAGATTTTACTATTAGAGGTATGTGTATGAGCTGGAAATGAGCAGAATGAGTGGTTCCAGGCAAAGGCTGATCCATGGTAGGAGTGTGTAATGTCATCATGGCTATCTTTTAAGGATGGCATTGGGAGGGAGGTAAATGAAATGGTCTGAGAGAGAGGGGTGAGTATGCAGTCTGTAAGGGGAGAGAGAGTCAGTTGTTTGCTGATGATGTAGCACTGGCATCAGATTCAAGTACGAAACAGCAGAAGTTGGTGACTGACTTTAGGAGAGTATAGGAAAGTAGGGAGTTGAGAGTAAGTGTAAATTAAAGTAAGGTTATTAGGTTTAATGGGGCAGAGGAACAGGATGACTGGGGTTGGAGAAAATGTGGAAGAGGCAAAATGTTTTAGATACCTTGGAGTGGACATGTGAGTGAGTAGAACCATGGAAGAAGAAGTGAGTCATAGGGCAGATGTGGGAGTGAATGTGTGGAGACATTCATATCTAGGAAGGCAAAAAATAGGTATGCTTAAAGATAAAGTAGTCTCTACAATGGTGTTGTATGGATGTGTACAGGAAGGTGGGTGTATTGGAAATGATTGGTCAGGGAATGTCCATGCAGGAAGGTATAAGGCCTGCATGGTGATATTGTGAATTGGAGTGACGTGGTATACAAGGGGGAATGTGCCTTCAGCAGAATGAACCTGAAAATATGAAGCAGCTAAGGGAAACCATGAAAAGGTCAGTGGGGCTTGGTTGTGGACAGGTGTTATAATATGTTATTATTTTATATATTTTTTATTTTGCTTTGTCACTGTCTCCCGTGTTAGCGAGGTAGCGCAAGGAAACAGACGAAAGAATGGCCCAACCCGCCCACATACACATACACATGTATATACATACACGTCCACACACGCAAATATACATACCTATACATCTCAATGTACACACATATTAACACACACAGACATATACATATATACACATGTACATAATTCATACTGTCTGCCTTTATTCATTCCCATTGCCACCTCGCCACACATAGAATAACAACCCCCTCCCCCCTCATGTGTGTGAGGTAGCGCTAGGAAAAGACAACAAAGGCCACATTCGTTTACACTCAGTCTCTAGCTGTCATGTATAATGCACCGAAACCACAGCTCCCTTTCCACATCCAGGCCCCACAAAACTTTCCATGGTTTACCCCAGACGCTTCACATGCCCTGGTTCAATCCACTGACAGCATGTCGACCCTGGTATACCACATTGCTCCAGTTCATTCTATTCCTTGCACGTCTTTCACCCTCCTGCATGTTCAGGCCCCGATCACTAATAATCTTTTTCACTCCATCTTTCCACCTCCAATTTGGTCTCCCACCTCTCCTCATTCCCTCCACCTCTGACACATATATCCTCTTTGTCAATCTTTCCTCACTCATTCTCTCCATGTGACCAAACCATTTTCAAACACTGCTCTCTCAACCACATTCATTTTATTACCACCATCTCTGTTACCATTTCATTACTTACTCGATAAAACCACCTCACACCACATATTGTCCTCAAACATCTCGTTTCCAGCACATCCACCCTTCTCCGCACAACTCTGTCTATAGCCCATGCAAGGCGTGATGTCTCCATGGTTGTTTAATTTGTTTATGGATGGGGTTGTTAGGGATGTGAATGCAAGAGTTTTGGAGAGAGGGGCAAGTATGCAGTCTGTTGTGGATGAGAGAGCTTTGGAAGTGAGTCAGTTGTTGTTTGCTGATGATACAGCGCTGGTGGCTCATTCGGGTGAGAAACTGCAGAAGTTGCTGGTAAAGTGAGTGAAAGAAGAAAGCTGAGAGTAAATGCGAAAAAGAGCAAGGTTGTTAGGTACAGTAGGGTTGAGGGACAAGTAAATTGGGAGGTAAGTTTGAATGAAGAAAAACCACCTCGCACCACATATTGTCCTCAAATGTTTCAGTTTCAACACATTCACCCTACTCTGCACAACCCTATCTATCTATAGCCCACACCTCGCAATCATATAACATTGTTGGAACCACTATTCCTTCAAATATACCAATTTTTGGTTTCCGAGATAACGTTCTCGCTTTCCACACATTCTTCAATGCTCCCAGTACCTTCACCCTCTCCCCCACCCTGTGACTCACTTCTGCTTCCATGGTTCCATCTGCTGCTAAATCCACTCCCAGATATCTAATACACTTCACTTCCTCCAGTTTTTCTCCATTCAAACTTACATCCTAATTAACTTGTCCCTCAACCCTACTGAACCTAATAACCTTGCTCTTATTCACACTTACTCTCATCTTTCTTCTTTCACACACTTTACTAAACTCAGTCACTAGCTTCTGCAGTTTCTCACCCGAATTGTTTAATTTGTTTATGGATGGGGTTGTTAGGGAGGTGAATGCAAGAGTTTTGGAAAGAGGGGCAAGTATGAAGTCTGTTGGGGATGAGAGAGCTTGGGAAGTGAGTCAGTTGTTGTTCGCTGATGATACAGCGCTGGTGGCTGATTCATGTGAGAAACTGCAGAAGCTGGTGACTGAGTTTGGTAAAGTGTGTGAAAGAAGAAAGTTAAGAGTAAATGTGAATAAGAGCAAGGTTATTAGGTACAGTACGGTTGAGGGTCAATGCAATTGGGAGGTGAGTTTGAATGGAGAAAAACTGGAGGAAGTGAAGTGTTTTAGATATCTGGGAGTGGATCTGGCAGCGGATGGAACCATGGAAGCGGAAGTGGATCATAGGGTGGGGGAGGGGGCGAAAATTCTGGGAGCCTTGAAGAATGTGTGGAAGTCGAGAACATTATCTCGGAAAGCAAAAATGGGTATGTTTGAAGGAATAGTGGTTCCAACAATGTTGTATGGTTGCAAGGCGTGGACTATGGATAGAGTTGTGCGCAGAAGGATGGATGTGCTGGAAATGAGATGTTTGAGGACAATGTGTGGTGTGAGGTGGTTTGATCGAGTAAGTAACGTAAGGGTAAGAGAGATGTGTGGAAATAAAAAGAGCGTGGTTGAGAGAGCAGAAGAGGGTGTTTTGAAATGGTTTGGTCACATGGAGAGAATGAGTGAGGAAAGATTGACCAAGAGGATATATGTGTCGGAGGTGGAGGGAACGAGGAGAAGAGGGAGACCAAATTGGAGGTGGAAAGATGGAGTGAAAAAGATTTTGTGTGATCGGGGCCTGAACATGCAGGAGGGTGAAAGGAGGGCAAGGAATAAAGTGAATTGGAGCGATGTGGTATACCGGGGTTGACGTGCTGTCAGTGGATTGAATCAAGGCATGTGTATGGGGGTGGGTTGGGCCATTTCTTTCGTCTGTTTCCTTGCGCTACCTCGCAAACGCGGGAGACAGCGGCAAAAAAAAAAAAAAAAAAAAAAAAAAAATATATATATATATATATATATATATATATATATATATATATATATATATATATATATATATATATATTATCCCTGGGGATAGGGGATGAAGAATACTTCCCACGTATTCCCTGCGTGTCGTAAAAGGCGACTAAAAGGGAAGGGAGCAGGAGGCTGGAAATCCTCCCCTCTCGTTTTTTTTTTTTTTTTTTTTCTAAAAGAAGGAACAGAGGGGGGCCAGATGAGGATATTCCACAAAGGCCCAGTCCTCTGTTCTTAATGCTACCTCGCTAATGCGGGAAATGGCGGATAGTTTAAAAGAGAAAAAGAAATATATATATATATATATATATATATATATATATATCCATTTGCTTTTCTAAGTATTTCTCACATACATTCTTCAAAGCAAACACCTGATCCACACATCCTCTACCACTTCTGAAACCATACTGCTCTTCCCCAATCTGATGCTCTGTACATGCCTTCACCCTCTCAATCAATACCCTCCCATATAATTTACCAGGAATACTCAACAAACTTATACCTCTGTAATTTGAGCACTCACTCTTATCCCCTTTGCCTTTGTACAATGGCACTATGCACGCATTCCGCCAATCCTCAGGCACCTCACCATGAGTCATACATACATTAAATAACCTTACCAACCAGTCAACAATACAGTCACCCCCTTTTTTAATAAATTCCACTGCAATACCATCCAAACCTGCTGCCTTGCCGGCTTTCATCTTCCGCAAAGCTTTCACTACCTCTTCTCTGTTTACCAAATCATTTTCCCTAACCCTCTCACTTTGCATACCACCTCGACCAAAACACCCTATATCTGCCACTCTATCATCAAACACATTCAACAAACCTTCGAAATACTCACTCCATCTCCTTCTCACATCACCACTACTTGTTATCACCTGCCCATTTGCGCCCTTCACTGAAGTTCCCATTTGCTCCCTTGTCTTACGCACTTTATTTACCTCCTTCCAGAACATCTTTTTATTCTCCCTAAAATTTAATGATACTCTCTCACCCCAACTCTCATTTGCCCTTTTTTTCACCTCTTGCACCTTTCTCTTGACCTCCTGTCTCTTTCTTTTATACATCTCCCACTCAATTGCATTTTTTCCCTGCAAAGAAAGCAAATGGATTTGTATGTAGCTTTTATGGGTCTGGAGAAGGCATATGATAGAGTTGATAGAGATGCTCTGTGGAAGGTATTAAGAATATACGGTGTGGGAGGAAAGTTGTTAGAAGCAGTGAAAAGTTTTTATCGAGGATGTAAGGCATGTGTAAGTGTAGGAAGAGAGGAAAGTGATTGGTTCTCAGTGAATGTAGGTTTGCGGCAGGGGTGTGTGATGTCTCCATGGTTGTTTAATTTGTTTATGGATGGGGTTGTTAGGGAGGTAAATGCAAGAGTTTTGGAAAGAGGGGCAAGTATGAAGTCTGTTGGGGATGAGAGAGCTTGGGAAGTGAGTCAGTTGTTGTTCGCTGATGACACAGCGCTGGTGGCTGATTCATGTGTGAAACTGCAGAAGCTGGTGACTGAGTTTGGTAAAGTGTGTGGAAGAAGAAAGTTAAGAGTAAATGTGAATAAGAGCAAGGTTATTACGTACAGTAGGGTTGAGGATCAAGTCAATTGGGAGGTGAGTTTGAACGGAGAAAAACTGGAGGAAGTGAAGTGTTTTAGATATCTGGGAGTGGATCTGGCAGCAGATGGAACCATGGAAGCGGAAGTGGATCATAGGGTGGGGGAGGGGGCGAAAATTCTGGGGGCCTTGAAGAATGTGTGGAAGTCGAGAACATTATCTCGGAAAGCAAAAATGGGTATGTTTGATGGAATAGTGGTTCCAACAATGTTGTATGGTTGCGAGGCGTGGGCTATGGATAGAGTTGTGCGCAGGAGGATGGATGTGCTGGAAATGAGATGTTTGAGGACAATGTGTGGTGTGAGGTGGTTTGATTGAGTGAGTAACGTAAGGGTAAGAGAGATGTGTGGAAATAAAAAGAGCGTGGTTGAGAGAGCAGAAGAGGGTGTTTTGAAGTGGTTTGGGCACATGGAGAGGATGAGTGAGGAAAGATTGACCAAGAGGATATATGTGTCGGAGGTGGAGGGAACAAGGAGAAGAGGGAGACCAAATTGGAGGTGGAAAGATGGAGTGAAAAAGATTTTGTGTGATCGGGGCCTGAACATGCAGGAGGGTGAAAGGAGGGCAAGGAATAGAGTGAATTGGAGCGATGTGGTATACCGGGGCTGACGTGCCGTCAGTGGATTGAATCAAGGCATGTGAAGCGTCTGGGGTAAACCATGGAAAGCTGTGTAGGTATGTATATTTGCGTGTGTGGACGTATGTATATACATGTGTATGGGGGGGGGCATTTCTTTCGTCTGTTTCCTTGCGCTACCTCGCAAACGCGGGAGACAGCGACAAAGTATAAAAAAAAATATATATATATATATATATATATATATATATATATATATATATATATATATATATATATATATATATATATCTTTCTTTTTTTCTTTCGTACTATTCGCCATTTCCCGCGTCAGCGAGGTAGCGTTAAGAACAGAGGACTGGGCCTTTGAGGGAATATCCTCACATGGCCCCCTTCTCTGTTCCTTCTTTTGGAAAATTGAAAAAAACGAAAGGGGAGGATTTCCAGCCACCCGCTCCCTCCCCTTTTAGTCGCCTTCTACGACACGCAGGGAATATCTCCATGTGTCCAATCCATTTCAACACACCCTCTTCTGTTCTCTCAACCACACTCTTTTTATTTCCACACGTCTCTCTTACCCTTTTATTACTTACTTGATCAAACCACCTCACACCACATATTGTCCTCAAACACTTCATTTCCAACACATCCACCCTCCACTGTACAACCCTATCTATAGCCCAAGCCTAGCAACCAGATAACATTGTTGGAGTCACTATTCCTTCAAACATACCCATTTTTGCTCTCCGAGATATTTTCTCTCCTTTCACACATTCTTCATTGCTCCCAGAACCTTCGCTCCTCCCCCACCCTCACTTCTGCTTCCATTGTTCCATTCGCTGGTAAGTCCACTCCCAGATATCTAAAACACTTCACTTCCTCCAATTATTCTCCATTCAAACTTACATCCCAATTAACCTGTTCCCAATTGACTTGTTCCTCAACCCTCTTATTCACATTTACTATCAACTTTCTCCTTTCACACACTTTTCCAAACTCAGTCACCAACTTCTGCACCTTCTCACTCGAATTAGCCATTAGAGCTGCATCATCAGCGAACAGACTGCATACTCTCCTCTCTCTCCAAAACTCTTTCACTTACCTCCTGAACCACTCCATCCATAACCAATTAAACAACCATGGGGGCATCACACATCCTTGCTACAGACCAACATTCACTAGGAACCAATCACCCTCCTCTCTTCCTACTCGCACACATGCCTTTACATCCTTGCTAAAAACTTTTCACTGCTTCTAGCAACTTCATTCCCACACCATATATAAGACCTTCCACAAAGTATCTCTATCAATCCTGTCATATGGCATCCCTCTCCAGATCCATAAATGCTACATACAAATCCATTTGTTTTTCTAAGTATTTCTCACACACATTCTTCGAAGCAAACACCTGATCCACACTTCCTCTTGCACTTCTGAAACTACACCGCTCTTCCCTAATCTGATGCTCTGTACTTGCCTTCACCCTCTCAATTAATAACCTCCCATATAATTTCCTCGGAATACTCCACAAACTTATGCCTCTGTAGTATCAACACTCACCTTTATCCCCTTTACCTTTATACAATGGCACTATGCATGCATTCTGCCAATTCGCAGGCACTTCACCATGGTCCATACATACACCGAATATCCTTACCAACCAATCAACAACACAGTCACCCAATTTTTTAATGCAATACCATCTCGCAAACCTTTTACTACCTCTTCTCTCTTAACCAAACCATTCTCCCTGACCTCACTTTGCACACTGCCCTGACCAAAACACCATAAATCTGCCACTCAATCATCAAACACATTCAAAAAACCTTCAAAATACTAACTCCATCTCCTTCCCACTTCATCACTACCTGTTATTACTTCCCCAATTGTCCCCTTCATTTGTTCTCATCTTATGTAAGTTATTCACCTTCCAAAACATTTTTATTCTTCCTAAAATTTAATGATACTCTCTCATTCCAACTCTCATTTGCCCTCTTTTTCAACTTCTGTAACTCTCTTGAGCTCCTGCCATTTTTTTTTTATATATCTCCCATTTGCACTCCTTCCTTGCAAGTATCGTCCAAACACCTCTCTTTTCTCATTCACGAACAAATTTAATTCTTCATCCCACCACTCACTACCCTTTCTAATTTGCCCACCTCCCACCTTTCACATGCCACATGCATCTTTTGCACAAGCCATCACTGCTTCCCAAAATACATCCCATTCCTCACCCACTCTCCTCATGTCATGGACTGAACAGGGCATGTGAAACAGCTGGGGAAACCAATGAAAGTTGTGGGTCTGGTTGTGGACTGGAGCTGTGATTTTGGTGCAATACACATGACAGCTAGAAATATGGTGTGAGTGAATGAAGCCTTTTCTTCGTCTGTTTTTGGTACTACTTCACTAATCCAGGAAACAGTGATCAAGTACATGTAAATAAATGTATAAAACTACTAAGGGTTTTCTACTTTTTTGACATCAAGTACATTCAAACTATCATGATCAGAGAGGAATTGCACTAAAACAAATGACTATTGTAATGTGAATATCAGGTGAAATCTTTTGGGGTTTCCTTTCAGGCACAAGCTGGGTTGGGTTGTTGGTCAACCAAGCTGTTGAATGCCATGGCTTGTGTAGCTTCCACAGCCTGGCTTGTTTTGTACGCTTTTTTAATACTTGTCTAAGGCACTTTTAAATTTCTCCACAGTGCGCTCCATGATGTTTCTGATGATCGTTGATAAGATGTTGAAAAGTCCCGAGCCTTGGAAATTCAAGATGGTTCTCCCTTTCTGTGTATATCGTACCTTTGGATTTAAGGGATAGTACAGTCATAAAAAACACTGTCCACCCCTATACATATTCAAAGACAATACACATCTCAGGGTGAAATCATTCTACATGCAGTTGCTGAAGCTAGTGTTTCTATCAGTGTGAGCACTGACATCAACTCAGTCTGCCTCCAGCTATCTTAAGGGAAGGATGTTCTTTCTCTTGGTTGCCACTTCATTTTGGGAATTTCTCTTTTGGGTACTATATTTCTTTCATCTGTGCTCAAGATGGCAGGTTCTTACCTTTCCAAGGAAGAAAAAATTCGAATTATCACCTGGAAGCAAGAAAATCTGGGTACATGTGAAACTTCCAGGTGCATTGGGTGCTCATATGCAGGATCAGGCAGCTGCTTCCTGCAACAACTCATCAATGCCCTCACCTAATTCATGAAATCAAAACCTATGGACCTACAACATGGACCTCGAATACTTGAGGAACCTTGCCAATTCACCCCCCAGACATCTGCAAATAGTGATCAGGGCCAAGGGACAGATGACATATTACTAAGGCATTCCATACCTAAGTCAGCCCTCAATGTCCCCTTCTGCAGCCACTTTCTCCCCTCCTCCCTTACCTGAGTCAGTGGTCCTCTCTCTTTTTCTAATCATGTCTGTGTTTTTTGTTTCCTGGATTTATCATTCTCCGTTTCCTGTAATACCTAAATCAGTGGTAGAAGAGGTGTGGATAAGTGTTTGCTTTGAAGAATATATTTGAAAAATATTTAGAGAAAAAGTAGGATTTGTAAGTGGCATCTATGGATCTGGTGTTTGATAGGGATGATAGAGATGCCTTGTGGAAGGTCTTACGAATGTATGGTGTGGACGGAAAGATATTGAAAACACTGAGATTTTACTATTAGAGGTATGTGTATGAGCTGGAAATGAGCAGAATGAGTGGTTCCAGGCAAAGGCTGATCCATGGTAGGAGTGTGTAATGTCATCATGGCTATCTTTTAAGGATGGCATTGGGAGGGAGGTAAATGAAATGGTCTGAGAGAGAGGGGTGAGTATGCAGTCTGTAAGGGGAGAGAGAGTCAGTTGTTTGCTGATGATGTAGCACTGGCATCAGATTCAAGTACGAAACAGCAGAAGTTGGTGACTGACTTTAGGAGAGTATAGGAAAGTAGGGAGTTGAGAGTAAGTGTAAATTAAAGTAAGGTTATTAGGTTTAATGGGGCAGAGGAACAGGATGACTGGGGTTGGAGAAAATGTGGAAGAGGCAAAATGTTTTAGATACCTTGGAGTGGACATGTGAGTGAGTAGAACCATGGAAGAAGAAGTGAGTCATAGGGCAGATGTGGGAGTGAATGTGTGGAGACATTCATATCTAGGAAGGCAAAAAATAGGTATGCTTAAAGATAAAGTAGTCTCTACAATGGTGTTGTATGGATGTGTACAGGAAGGTGGATGTATTGGAAATGATTGGTCAGGGAATGTCCATGCAGGAAGGTATAAGGCCTGCACGGTGATATTGTGAATTGGAGTGACGTGGTATACAAGGGGGAATGTGCCTTCAGCAGAATGAACCTGAAAATATGAAGCAGCTAAGGGAAACCATGAAAAGGTCAGTGGGGCTTGGTTGTGGACAGGTGTTATAATATGTTATTATTTTATATATTTTTTATTTTGCTTTGTCACTGTCTCCCGTGTTAGCGAGGTAGCGCAAGGAAACAGATGAAAGAATGGCCCAACCCGCCCACATACACATACACATGTATATACATACACGTCCACACACGCAAATATACATACCTATACATCTCAATGTACACACATATTAACACACACAGACATATACATATATACACATGTACATAATTCATACTGTCTGCCTTTATTCATTCCCATTGCCACCTCGCCACACATAGAATAACAACCCCCTCCCCCCTCATGTGTGTGAGGTAGCGCTAGGAAAAGACAACAAAGGCCACATTCGTTCACACTCAGTCTCTAGCTGTCATGTATAATGCACCGAAACCACAGCTCCCTTTCCACATCCAGGCCCCACAAAACTTTCCATGGTTTACCCCAGACGCTTCACATGCCCTGGTTCAATCCACTGACAGCATGTCGACCCTGGTATACCACATTGCTCCAGTTCATTCTATTCCTTGCACGTCTTTCACCCTCCTGCATGTTCAGGCCCCGATCACTAATAATCTTTTTCACTCCATCTTTCCACC
This sequence comes from Panulirus ornatus, assembly GCF_036320965.1. Classification (NCBI taxonomy): domain Eukaryota; kingdom Metazoa; phylum Arthropoda; class Malacostraca; order Decapoda; family Palinuridae; genus Panulirus; species Panulirus ornatus. Next base: position 75,727,204 of record NC_092224.1, on the reverse strand, counting down.
TCCAATTTGGTCTCCCACCTCTCCTCATTCCCTCCACCTCTGACACATATATCCTCTTTGTCAATCTTTCCTCACTCATTCTCTCCATGTGACCAAACCATTTTCAAACACTGCTCTCTCAACCACATTCATTTTATTACCACCATCTCTGTTACCATTTCATTACTTACTCGATAAAACCACCTCACACCACATATTGTCCTCAAACATCTCGTTTCCAGCACATCCACCCTTCTCCGCACAACTCTGTCTATAGCCCATGCAAGGCGTGATGTCTCCATGGTTGTTTAATTTGTTTATGGATGGGGTTGTTAGGGATGTGAATGCAAGAGTTTTGGAGAGAGGGGCAAGTATGCAGTCTGTTGTGGATGAGAGAGCTTTGGAAGTGAGTCAGTTGTTGTTTGCTGATGATACAGCGCTGGTGGCTCATTCGGGTGAGAAACTGCAGAAGTTGCTGGTAAAGTGAGTGAAAGAAGAAAGCTGAGAGTAAATGCGAAAAAGAGCAAGGTTGTTAGGTACAGTAGGGTTGAGGGACAAGTAAATTGGGAGGTAAGTTTGAATGAAGAAAAACCACCTCGCACCACATATTGTCCTCAAATGTTTCAGTTTCAACACATTCACCCTACTCTGCACAACCCTATCTATCTATAGCCCACACCTCGCAATCATATAACATTGTTGGAACCACTATTCCTTCAAATATACCAATTTTTGGTTTCCGAGATAACGTTCTCGCTTTCCACACATTCTTCAATGCTCCCAGTACCTTCACCCTCTCCCCCACCCTGTGACTCACTTCTGCTTCCATGGTTCCATCTGCTGCTAAATCCACTCCCAGATATCTAATACACTTCACTTCCTCCAGTTTTTCTCCATTCAAACTTACATCCTAATTAACTTGTCCCTCAACCCTACTGAACCTAATAACCTTGCTCTTATTCACACTTACTCTCATCTTTCTTCTTTCACACACTTTACTAAACTCAGTCACTAGCTTCTGCAGTTTCTCACCCGAATTGTTTAATTTGTTTATGGATGGGGTTGTTAGGGAGGTGAATGCAAGAGTTTTGGAAAGAGGGGCAAGTATGAAGTCTGTTGGGGATGAGAGAGCTTGGGAAGTGAGTCAGTTGTTGTTCGCTGATGATACAGCGCTGGTGGCTGATTCATGTGAGAAACTGCAGAAGCTGGTGACTGAGTTTGGTAAAGTGTGTGAAAGAAGAAAGTTAAGAGTAAATGTGAATAAGAGCAAGGTTATTAGGTACAGTACGGTTGAGGGTCAATGCAATTGGGAGGTGAGTTTGAATGGAGAAAAACTGGAGGAAGTGAAGTGTTTTAGATATCTGGGAGTGGATCTGGCAGCGGATGGAACCATGGAAGCGGAAGTGGATCATAGGGTGGGGGAGGGGGCGAAAATTCTGGGAGCCTTGAAGAATGTGTGGAAGTCGAGAACATTATCTCGGAAAGCAAAAATGGGTATGTTTGAAGGAATAGTGGTTCCAACAATGTTGTATGGTTGCAAGGCGTGGACTATGGATAGAGTTGTGCGCAGAAGGATGGATGTGCTGGAAATGAGATGTTTGAGGACAATGTGTGGTGTGAGGTGGTTTGATCGAGTAAGTAACGTAAGGGTAAGAGAGATGTGTGGAAATAAAAAGAGCGTGGTTGAGAGAGCAGAAGAGGGTGTTTTGAAATGGTTTGGTCACATGGAGAGAATGAGTGAGGAAAGATTGACCAAGAGGATATATGTGTCGGAGGTGGAGGGAACGAGGAGAAGAGGGAGACCAAATTGGAGGTGGAAAGATGGAGTGAAAAAGATTTTGTGTGATCGGGGCCTGAACATGCAGGAGGGTGAAAGGAGGGCAAGGAATAAAGTGAATTGGAGCGATGTGGTATACCGGGGTTGACGTGCTGTCAGTGGATTGAATCAAGGCATGTGTATGGGGGTGGGTTGGGCCATTTCTTTCGTCTGTTTCCTTGCGCTACCTCGCAAACGCGGGAGACAGCGGCAAAAAAAAAAAAAAAAAAAAAAAAAAAAATATATATATATATATATATATATATATATATATATATATATATATATATATATATATATATATATATTATCCCTGGGGATAGGGGATGAAGAATACTTCCCACGTATTCCCTGCGTGTCGTAAAAGGCGACTAAAAGGGAAGGGAGCGGGAGGCTGGAAATCCTCCCCTCTCGTTTTCTTTTTTTTTTTTTTTTCTAAAAGAAGGAACAGAGGGGGGCCAGATGAGGATATTCCACAAAGGCCCAGTCCTCTGTTCTTAACGCTACCTCGCTAATGCGGGAAATGGCGGATAGTTTAAAAGAGAAAAAGAAATATATATATATATATATATATATATATATATATATATATATATATATATATATATATATATATCCATTTGCTTTTCTAAGTATTTCTCACATACATTCTTCAAAGCAAACACCTGATCCACACATCCTCTACCACTTCTGAAACCATACTGCTCTTCCCCAATCTGATGCTCTGTACATGCCTTCACCCTCTCAATCAATACCCTCCCATATAATTTACCAGGAATACTCAACAAACTTATACCTCTGTAATTTGAGCACTCACTCTTATCCCCTTTGCCTTTGTACAATGGCACTATGCACGCATTCCGCCAATCCTCAGGCACCTCACCATGAGTCATACATACATTAAATAACCTTACCAACCAGTCAACAATACAGTCACCCCCTTTTTTAATAAATTCCACTGCAATACCATCCAAACCTGCTGCCTTGCCGGCTTTCATCTTCCGCAAAGCTTTCACTACCTCTTCTCTGTTTACCAAATCATTTTCCCTAACCCTCTCACTTTGCATACCACCTCGACCAAAACACCCTATATCTGCCACTCTATCATCAAACACATTCAACAAACCTTCGAAATACTCACTCCATCTCCTTCTCACATCACCACTACTTGTTATCACCTCCCCATTTGCGCCCTTCACTGAAGTTCCCATTTGCTCCCTTGTCTTACGCACTTTATTTACCTCCTTCCAGAACATCTTTTTATTCTCCCTAAAATTTAATGATACTCTCTCACCCCAACTCTCATTTGCCCTTTTTTTCACCTCTTGCACCTTTCTCTTGACCTCCTGTCTCTTTCTTTTATACATCTCCCACTCAATTGCATTTTTTCCCTGCAAAAAAAGCAAATGGATTTGTATGTAGCTTTTATGGGTCTGGAGAAGGCATATGATAGAGTTGATAGAGATGCTCTGTGGAAGGTATTAAGAATATACGGTGTGGGAGGAAAGTTGTTAGAAGCAGTGAAAAGTTTTTATCGAGGATGTAAGGCATGTGTAAGTGTAGGAAGAGAGGAAAGTGATTGGTTCTCAGTGAATGTAGGTTTGCGGCAGGGGTGTGTGATGTCTCCATGGTTGTTTAATTTGTTTATGGATGGGGTTGTTAGGGAGGTAAATGCAAGAGTTTTGGAAAGAGGGGCAAGTATGAAGTCTGTTGGGGATGAGAGAGCTTGGGAAGTGAGTCAGTTGTTGTTCACTGATGACACAGCGCTGGTGGCTGATTCATGTGTGAAACTGCAGAAGCTGGTGACTGAGTTTGGTAAAGTGTGTGGAAGAAGAAAGTTAAGAGTAAATGTGAATAAGAGCAAGGTTATTAGGTACAGTAGGGTTGAGGATCAAGTCAATTGGGAGGTGATTTTGAACGGAGAAAAACTGGAGGAAGTGAAGTGTTTTAGATATCTGGGAGTGGATCTGGCAGCAGATGGAACCATGGAAGCGGAAGTGGATCATAGGGTGGGGGAGGGGGCGAAAATTCTGGGGGCCTTGAAGAATGTGTGGAAGTCGAGAACATTATCTCGGAAAGCAAAAATGGGTATGTTTGATGGAATAGTGGTTCCAACAATGTTGTATGGTTGCGAGGCGTGGGCTATGGATAGAGTTGTGCGCAGGAGGATGGATGTGCTGGAAATGAGATGTTTGAGGACAATGTGTGGTGTGAGGTGGTTTGATTGAGTGAGTAACGTAAGGGTAAGAGAGATGTGTGGAAATAAAAAGAGCGTGGTTGAGAGAGCAGAAGAGGGTGTTTTGAAGTGGTTTGGGCACATGGAGAGGATGAGTGAGGAAAGATTGACCAAGAGGATATATGTGTCGGAGGTGGAGGGAACAAGGAGAAGAGGGAGACCAAATTGGAGGTGGAAAGATGGAGTGAAAAAGATTTTGTGTGATCGGGGCCTGAACATGCAGGAGGGTGAAAGGAGGGCAAGGAATAGAGTGAATTGGAGCGATGTGGTATACCGGGGCTGACGTGCTGTTAGTGGATTGAATCAAGGCATGTGAAGCGTCTGGGGTAAACCATGGAAAGCTGTGTAGGTATGTATATTTGCGTGTGTGGACGTATGTATATACATGTGTATGGGGGTGGGGGCATTTCTTTCGTCTGTTTCCTTGCGCTACCTCGCAAACGCGGGAGACAGCGACAAAGTATAAAAAAAAAAAAAAATATATATATATATATATATATATATATATATATATATCTTTCTTTTTTTCTTTCGTACTATTCGCCATTTCCCGCGTCAGCGAGGTAGCGTTAAGAACAGAGGACTGGGCCTTTGAGGGAATATCCTCACATGGCCCCCTTCTCTGTTCCTTCTTTTGGAAAATTGAAAAAAACGAAAGGGGAGGATTTCCAGCCACCCGCTCCCTCCCCTTTTAGTCGCCTTCTACGACACGCAGGGAATATCTCCATGTGTCCAATCCATTTCAACACACCCTCTTCTGTTCTCTCAACCACACTCTTTTTATTTCCACACGTCTCTCTTACCCTTTTATTACTTACTTGATCAAACCACCTCACACCACATATTGTCCTCAAACACTTCATTTCCAACACATCCACCCTCCACTGTACAACCCTATCTATAGCCCAAGCCTAGCAACCAGATAACATTGTTGGAGCCACTATTCCTTCAAACATACCCATTTTTGCTCTCCGAGATATTTTCTCTCCTTTCACACATTCTTCATTGCTCCCAGAACCTTCGCTCCTCCCCCACCCTCACTTCTGCTTCCATTGTTCCATTCGCTGGTAAGTCCACTCCCAGATATCTAAAACACTTCACTTCCTCCAATTATTCTCCATTCAAACTTACATCCCAATTAACCTGTTCCCAATTGACTTGTTCCTCAACCCTCTTATTCACATTTACTATCAACTTTCTCCTTTCACACACTTTTCCAAACTCAGTCACCAACTTCTGCACCTTCTCACTCGAATTAGCCATTAGAGCTGCATCATCAGCGAACAGACTGCATACTCTCCTCTCTCTCCAAAACTCTTTCACTTACCTCCTGAACCACTCCATCCATAACCAATTAAACAACCATGGGGACATCACACATCCTTGCTACAGACCAACATTCACTAGGAACCAATCACCCTCCTCTCTTCCTACTCGCACACATGCCTTTACATCCTTGCTAAAAACTTTTCACTGCTTCTAGCAACTTCATTCCCACACCATATATAAGACCTTCCACAAAGTATCTCTATCAATCCTGTCATATGGCATCCCTCTCCAGATCCATAAATGCTACATACAAATCCATTTGTTTTTCTAAGTATTTCTCACACACATTCTTCGAAGCAAACACCTGATCCACACTTCCTCTTGCACTTCTGAAACTACACCGCTCTTCCCTAATCTGATGCTCTGTACTTGCCTTCACCCTCTCAATTAATAACCTCCCATATAATTTCCTCGGAATACTCCACAAACTTATGCCTCTGTAGTATCAACACTCACCTTTATCCCCTTTACCTTTATACAATGGCACTATGCATGCATTCTGCCAATTCGCAGGCACTTCACCATGGTCCATACATACACCGAATATCCTTACCAACCAATCAACAACACAGTCACCCAATTTTTTAATGCAATACCATCTCGCAAACCTTTTACTACCTCTTCTCTCTTAACCAAACCATTCTCCCTGACCTCACTTTGCACACTGCCCTGACCAAAACACCATAAATCTGCCA